>NC_058520.1:279279337-279296837 GCF_904849725.1 Hordeum vulgare subsp. vulgare
AAAATTTCAGATTTGTTTGAGTATTTTAGCTCACTGTTTCATGTGAAACAATTTCTGTTTCACCTCTTTTAGGATTTCGGCCAATTCCTTTTCTATTTTTGTTTTAAAATATTTTATTTATTATTTCAGAAAGATTATTATGTTTTGTTTATGGTAGTTAAATAGTAGTTTTGCAAAAAGTTTTAATTTTTTTTTTATTTTTTTTCATGAAATCAATTCTAGTTCCTTAGTAACTTGCAATTGGTTTCACCACTGTTTCAAATCCCGTTTGGGAATACTTTCAAAAGGTTTTGTGAAAAATACTTTATTTTTTTCTGAGTTAGATTTATATCTTAGTTCCTTGTTATTATTTTCTGTTATACAAAAACTATTTAGTGTTTGACGTAGTAGAAGACTCCCCATTCTTATTTGAAGTTTCTTTCGGATTCTTATTCGCTCTCTCTTTTGTTTTGATTGCTAGAATGATTGCTAGTATGAGTGCTTATGTGAATGATATGTTTGTTATATAGATTTCATCGGAGAGTGACGAGTAGTCTATCAAGTTACTTCTCGAGAAAATTCTTCTGCGTCAACATCACAGGCAAGTCATTTTGATCATACTATCACCTATGTTTTATGCATCGTAGTTCTAGCATCCTATGCCCAATTGCATGCTGCTTAGGTACTTGGAAATTTTAGTATAGGTTGTAGTATCATGTGGTAGGCACACAACAACCCCGATACTTGGCCCCGGGACGACAGAGTTCATATTGCTATGCTTGAGTAGACGGGATTTCGGTTGAGTGCATAACACGAGTAATGCAAGGTTGATTAAATAATCAAGACCGGTTAAGACAAGATTTTCAAGACCTCGGACGCAATGCAACTCTGGGTGAAGGACGGTTGATCGGCTCCCTGGAGAACCCAGTGGATGACCCGGGATGCTGGAGAGGCCATGACATCCTGCGGAAAGCTTCACCCAGGCTCAAAGAGATGGACGGATATTTTCAAGACCCAAGGCTTACCTGCACAGCCACAAGTCATTATGGGCTCTGGCTTGGTTGGACAACGCGGCGACTCTGGACAGGCGGTGCTAGCAGATGTAGAAGAACGGTATGATTGGATGGGCACCGACAGGGATTTAGAGGGACCCGTGGAAAGACCATGTTTTGATCATCCGGTCTTCAAACACCCTGAAGTGCGAGGACATACTCGGAGGCGATCAAATCTTGTGGGGAATGTGTGCAAAACTCTGCAGAGTACTCAAACCTAATCGATTAGCCGTGTCCACGGTCATGGGCAACTTGAGCCAAAGGAACTGAAGTTATCTGGATTTCTCAACACCATTATATATATTTGATGAGGGTAATTATTGATAACTCGGGTACGAGAACTGGTTGGCGGAACCATCTCGTTAACAACCAACAATGTAGTAACATTTTGCTTTTAGCCCTCTCTTGATGTAGGAGAAAACTTGGTTTTTCGCTAAAAACTTATAGCCCCACCTGCCATATATGCATATAGTATAGATGATTACTTTTCACCCCTCTCTTATGTGACTTGCCGGCATATTCAATATGCTGACCTACACGGCTGCAACGTCTCTTGTTGCAGATATTTTCTTCGACGAGTAAGACTACGATTCAGGGTTACGGTCTACACTCAACTTGCCGTTGGTGTTTATTGGGACTCCACTCCCTTGACTGCTTCCGCTGAAATGTTTAAGGTATATATCAGTTTTACGCTATTTACATGTGATTGCACTTTGATATATACATTGATGTACTGTGTGTGCCAGCATACTGATCCAGGGATGGCACAGAAACACAGAGGCTTGACTCGTCTTGAGTCGGGTCGCTACAGAGATGGTATCAAAGCACATGTTGACTGTAGGATGTGACCCTAGAAACTGGAAATTTCTTAGGATAGGATCTCTCAAAAAATTCTTATTTTCGAGAACACCTTTCACTTCTCATCTTTTCTAATTTCATAAAACGTTCTCTCTCACCTCAAATAGTTAGACAATGCCCTTTCCCTTTTGACCAAATGAAGGATCAACCGACTCCCACGTCAAAGTAAAGAGGATATCACCATGCAATTGAAGAATTGAAGCTACACCAATAGTAGACTCCCAAGACCCGAAGAACTCAAAGACCCTGAAGTGTTCGAATAATTATATGACCATTAGAAGTCCAAACCCCTTTTATGTACCCACGTTAGATACGATGAATTGTGAGCCGTCATTGGTGTGTGTTTTCCGACGCCCACAACTAAAATCTATTCTCAAAAATATTGTTTGTATTGCGTGTATCTCCCTCCCTCTCTTACCCGTCTCATCCCCAAAACCTCAACCCTACCAGATGAAGTATGAAGATGGACTTGTAGTCTCTGGACCAATGACCCAGCTGGAAGCTGAAATATGGATTCAGAACATGGAGAACCACTTCGGGAGCAACTTGATCTCAAGGAAGTATGAAGTGGAACACGCTCTTCAGTACTTTACACAAAGTGCTGCAATCTGTTGGAAAATTCACCATGCCATACAAGGATTTAGTGGAGCAGAAACTTGGGACGAATTCAAGAAGACTTTGTTAAGATCCCGTCTTATTCAAAAGTGCTATGATAATCCGAAGGAGAAGACTTGTGCATGCAAGATCTGTGGAGAAATAGGACACACCGAGGAAGAACACAAGGATGGATGCACTCATTGTGAAGAAAATCACCCAGCTGAGGAGTGGCCAAGTAGTCAGGTGACTTGTTTCCTTTGTGAAGGGACCACATTTACCCCAAGGTGCAAAAAGTTGTCAAGCAGCAGAAAGAAGCAGGGGCGGAAACCCTCAAGAAGAAAATTCTAGAAGAGCCGGTGATGAACGAAAATATTGAAGACCCTGATGGTCAAGGTCTGACCAGATTTTTTTCCAATGCATGCTACTCATGTGGAGAAGAAGGACATTATTCACAGGACTGCACGAAGAGAAGCCAAGAGTATCTGGGAAACTTCCCGACGGAAGAAGTGGAGTTTGATCCACTTTAAATAGAAGAACTGGGCAAAATAAAGGAGTCCGGAAAGAAGAAAAAGTACCCTCGGAAGAACCAAATCTCTGAAGACATAGACCTGAGTCATGTCAGATGTTACAAGTGTATGAAATTTGGCCACCACAAATACATGTGCTCAGGAAGGAAGCCGGGAACCCAAGGAGCAAAGGCAAACACTAAGACGCCTCGAGACTTGTCAGAACTCATTTGCTTTCATTGCAAGGAAGCAGGACATTTTGCTAGCGATTGTCCGCAAAGGAAGAAAGCTAGAATGGAGTAGTTAAGTTTTGACCAGGGCAATAAGTGTGATCCGAAGCACTCTTGTTTTTCATGAGATCATGGAGTGAAATTGTTGTAACAGAAGTCCCTGAGATTGTAGTAACATCATGAATAAAAGGAATTTATTGTCTCATGATTGCCTATGTTGAAACTGTATGCGTTGTTCCTCTTCGAGCAAGGATCTCTGAACATTTATGAGGATATGAGAAAATATGGTCTATGCAGGCATGAGTATAATTATTTTAAGTGTGGTAGTAATCGGTAAACCCACATGGATCCACTGAGTATGAGTGTACCATGATTACCAAGGAGACACATACATTCCTCTGAGTACCTATTTACTGACACCTGCAGATGACAACTCTCTACGAGTCATTCCTCAAGGGCCCAGAAACGATCATGACCCTGACCAGTGATCATGATTACCCGAAAATCCTGAAGGACATGATGAAGCACATTCATCTTGAAGGAGATGCAGTCTACAAAGGCTACCCATTCATGGAAAGTGGAGTGGAACTTTGGTATGTGGAAGTACACCTCCACCATGTGAAAGGAGTTTGTCCAAATACTATGGGGCAATACTTTTTCATTTCGCGTGTACCACGAACAACCTTCTTTGATGCTGTTCGCGAAGCTGCCATGGAAGCCATACGTCAGATTGGAGAAATACTTGAAGCAAGACTCCGTCATACCCAGGAATACCAGAGTGAAGTAAGTGCGGAGATGATGGAGATGAAGCTAATGGCCACCATGATGAAGCTAAAGATGGATGATTTCAAGGAGCACCTCAGAAAGTTCGAGTGGCACTAAAGTACTTCCAAGAGAGACAAATGAATAAAGTTGGCAGAAAGGTTTGACCATACCGAACAATGTGGATGGCAGCATTTGTAATAAATTACTTTTGAGTTAGAAATTTGAAGAAAGCAAGGATGTAATAAAGGATTGATTATGAAATGAATATGATTTATGGAAGAAGCTATGATGGATCAGCAAACGTTTTCTTAGGAACGTACGAAAGCCAGAGAGTTGTGAAGATACGATAGATGTTTCGTTCAGCTTGCAGAACCAATGGATGATCCGAACTTCGTTCGTGGACAAGAGAAATTCTGCAACGCTTGTGAGGATGCCCAAGTGTTAGAATGTGAGATTCGCTAAACCTTATAGAGAGAAATGATTTGGGTGCGGAATGGATTGATCACCATGACGACTTACTCTTATCATTTATCTTGCTATTCGGAATGGTAAATATGAGAGACTTACCCATAGTGAGAGACGACGTTCTTTGAAGCTTTTGTTTAAGCTTTAGAATGGTATAATGAAAGCCCATGTACATGGCATTTGTTGCCATGCGTAGGAAATTTTATGGTGAGAATGAAACCAAGACCCCTCTCTTTGCAGGATAACCACAAATGGTAGACCACCATGAGAATCATCGATAGGTTATTTAGAATGGTCACGAGACTTGTCAGTTAAGAAGACCAGTAACGGAAGAAGCTTATCTCAACGGAAGAGCACTCGATTTTGATGGAAAACGTTATGAATATAACGGGAGAGCATCACCAAAGGATTGAATATGAAGACTATGAGAAGTTAGTTGCCAAAACCCAGCGGATCGTTAAACATTTTGAGGGACCAGTAATCTTCATTTTAAGTGTGCTAGCATCCCACTTTGCAAGAGATTGGATTGCTAGAAGACCCCCAAACCCTAACCTTTCTTTCTAGCCTCTTCGAATCTCGAGGACAAGATTCATTTTAAGTGTGGTAGTTCGTAACATCCCAAAATTATAAATTTTGGAATGTTCATATAACTATTATTAGATTGATTGTTTGTTTGCCTGAGTGATTGAAACTTGTGTGAAATTTGAAACTTTTCGAAACTTTGAATGAGAGGGAATAAAATGACTTTCCCCATCTCCGGTGAATTCAAATTAAATCTTTTAAAAGCAAAGAGAGAAGATGACATGACTTCTTCAACTATAAATAATTTGAACGGAGATATTTGCATTGAATTCTTTTGCATTTCCACTCGTTTTCTTCGTGCAACAAAATGCCGGGAAATACATTCTAGAGAGGAGCAACATGACCCTCAAACCCACGGGCATTTTTAAAGTTATTTGAACCCTCAAACTTAGAGGGTCGTTTGAAAATTATTTGCAAAAGAAAATAAATCTTTTAGGGAATTTTGTGAAAATAATTTTTTCTGAAGTTTTTATTTTTGCCGTGGAAAAATGCCCATCATCTATATTTTAATTTTCTGATAATTTTAGTATATAAAAACTCCTTATTCCGAATTGATTTGATTTCCTTTTTATCGTTTTAGTTTCCTAGTTTTGAAAATAGGAAAGGAAATCACTTTATTAGGAAATACCTGCTGGCCCATTAAGACACTTTCCTATTCTAGCCCAGGAAGATCTTCTTCCTCCTCTCTCCCTCACGTCACAGCAGGAACTTCCATCCATGGAGGAAGGAATCCTCTCCTTCCCGATCTCCCTCCTCTTTCCTTCCGGACGCCATCCGAGACCGCCTATAAATTCCCACCGTCCTCCTCTCTCCATTTTTCCCGAGAGAACCCCCTCTAGCTCGCGCGTCACCTCGCCGGAGTTGGCACCAGAGACCCGTCGGCCACCACCCCATCGCCCCTGCATCTTCCCATTGTCCCTGCCGAGCCCCCCTCCACCTCGCTGCACTACTCCTCCTCGCTGCACCCTTTCCCCCTGCCGAACCCACCCCACCCCGCCACCACCCCTCCACCACTTCGGTTCCCCCCTGCACCTCCACCTCGCCCCCCCAGGAAGCTCCACCAGCGACCAGGAGTTTTTTTCTCCAGTAACTCCACCTCGCCACCAGCAACTCCTCCCCTCACCTCCACCTGCAGGCCCCCTCCACCTCGCCACCATCCCCTCCCTGGAGCCCCTCCACCCTTCGCCCCCCTCCACCACTTCTCCCGCCGGCCCCTTCCCCACCCTCGCCGGAGCCCCATCCATCGGCCACCACCCAGCCACGGGAGTCCCAGCCACAGTAAGGCTCTCTCCTTTCTTTCTTTCTTTTACTTGTTTTTCTTTTTTTAGTTTTAGCCCTTAGATCTAGATCCTACGGTATAGATTAGAGTAACTTACCCCTTCGGTTTTCTAAAAAGAACCGGCGGTGGTTTTTATTTAATTAGTTAGCCAAACAGTTTTCTTCTATTATGCGGACGTTTGTTAGTTTAGCACCGCAGCGCACACCCCCTAGCCAACCAGAGATCGCCACGTGGCCCGTTCACTAGTTAGCTTTTATTCACTTTTTCTCTGTTTAATTCAAAAACAGAATAGTTTCAATCTTGTTCTGCTCGTAACTTTTGAACCACAAGTCCAATAGAGTTGATTCTTTTTCCAGTAGCTCATAAATTTCCTGTAGTTTGTAAAAACATATAATTGGTATATGTTTGAAATTTTCAAATATAAGTTAGATCAGATTTAGTTTAAACCTTATTTTGCCTATTCCAGGAGTTTAAAAATAGCTTTTAATTTGATTCCTTTTGGTACTGATCACTAGTGATCTTATTTATCAGTGGTAACAATTTCAGATTTGTTTGAGTAAGTTTGCTCACTGTTTCATGTGAAACAATTTCTGTTTCACCTCTTTTAGGATTTCGGCTAATTCCTTTTCTATTTTTGTTTTAAAATATTTTATTTATTATTTTAGAAAGATTATTATGTTTTGTTTATGGTAGTTAAACAGTAGTTTTTCAACAAGTTTTTATTTTATTTTTATTTGTTTTCATGAAATCAATTCTAGTTCCTTAGTAACTTGCAATTGGTTTCACCACTGTTTCAAATCCTGTTTGGGAATACTTTCAAAAGGTTTTGTGAAAAATACTTTATTTTTATCTTAGTTAGATTTATATCTTAGTTCCTTGTTATTATTTTCTGTTAGACAAAAACTATTTAGTGTTTGACGTAGTAGAAGACTCCCTAGTCTTATTTGAAGTTTCTTTCGGATTCTTATTCGCTCTCTCTTTTGTTTTGATTGCTAGAATGATTGCTAGTATGAGTGCTTATGTGAATGATATGTTTGTTATATAGATTTCATCGGAGAGTGACGAGTAGTCTATCAAGTTACTTCTCGAGAAAATTCTTCTTCGTCAACATCACACGCAAGTCATTTTGATCATACTATCACCTATGTTTTATGCATCATAGTTCTACCATCCTATGCCCAATTGCATGCTACTTAGGTACTTGGAAATTTTAGTATAGATTGTAGTATCATGTGGTAGGCACACAGCAACCCCGATACTTGGCCCCGGGATGACAAAGTTTATATTGCTATGCTTGAGTAGACGGGATTTCGGTTGAGTGCACAACACGAGTGATGCAAGGTTGATTAAATAATCAAGACCGGTTAAGACAAGATTTTCAAGACCTCGGACGCAATGCATCTCTGGGTGAAGGACGGTTGATCGGCTCCCTGGAGAACCTAGTGGATGACCCGGGATGCTGGAGAGGCCATGACACCCTGCGGAAAGCTTCACCCAGGCTCAAAGAGACGGACGAATATTTTCAAGACCCAAGGCTTACCTGCACAATCACAAGTCATTATGGGCTCTGGCTTGGTTGGACAACGCGGCGACTCTGGACAGGCGGTGCTAGCAGATGTAGATGAACGGTAGGAATGGATGGGCACCGACAGGGATTCAGAGGGACCCGTTGAAAGACCATGTTTTGATCATCCGGTCTTCAAACACCCTGAAGTGCGAGGACATACTCGGAGGCGATCAAATCTTGTGGGGAACGTGTGCAAAACTCTGCAGAGTACTCAAACCTAATCGATTAGCCGTGTCCACGGTCATGGACAACTTGAGCCAAAGGAACTGAAGTTATCTCGATTTCTCAACACCATTATATATATTTGATGAGGGTAATTATTGATAACTCGGGTACGAGAACTGGTTGGCGGAACCATCTCGTTAACAACCAACAATGTAGTAACATTTTGCTTTTAGCCCTCTCTTGATGTAGGAGAAAACTTGCTTTTTCGCTAAAAACTTATAGCCCCACCAGCCATATATGCATATATTATAGATGATTACTTTTCACCCCTGACTACTGAAATTCAGAAATTTGCAGTCTGCCAAGGCGGACAGCAAAGGGGGCAACCACGGACGGGAAAGGCTTTGTCGTCTGCCCCCTCATGGCAAAGTAGACGGTAAAAAAAATCTGGTGAAGAGGCTCTTTGCCGTGTGCTTTCCCAAAGCGGACGGCAAAGAATCTTTGCCATGAGGGGGCAGACGGCAAAATAAGTGGGACGGCATATATTGCAACGTCCCCGTTAAGTATTAACGGCAAGCCTCCTCTCTTTGCCGTCTGCCTCCCCCCCTTTGCCATGTGGGGGCAGACGGCAAAGAGGGGAGAGAGAGGGGGCAGATTCTCTCTTTGCCGTCTGCCTCCCCCCCTTTGCCATGTGGGGGCAGACGGCGAAGAGGGAAGAGAGAGGGTGCAGATTCTCTCTTTGCCGTCTGCCTCCCCCCTTTGCCATGTGGGGGCAGACGGCAAAGAGGGGAGAGAGAGGGGGCAGATTCTCTCTTTGCCGTCTGCCTCCCCCCCTTTGCCATGTGGGTGCAGACGGCAAAGAGAGGAGAGAGAGGGGGCAGATTCTCTCTTTGCCGTCTGCCTCCCCCCTTTGCCATGTGGGGGCAGACGACAAAGAGGGGAGAGAGAGGGGGCAGATTCTCTCTTTGCCGTCTGCCTCCCCCCCTTTGCCATGTGGGGGCAGATGACAAAGAGGGGAGAGAGAGGGGGCAGATTCCCCCTTTGCCGTCTGCCTCCACCCCTTTGCCATGTGTTGGCAGACGGCAAAGAGGGGAACCAGCCCCTTTTTTATTTATTTTTTATTATATCCAGCATTTTTAACAATAATCAGGATATATATATATATATATTTGACATAAATAAATTTCTTTCCGTACTCATAACCTTATTAAAATAACTCTCATCGATAGTGCATACATATTATGGAAGTTACATCCGTACCAAACCATATATTACACCAGTTTCATCCACGTGCATACAAAGTTTCATATATTCATATACTACAATAGTTTCAATACAACCCATGGTACAAGAAATCATCTTCAAGCATTCCATCAACCAAGCTTCCCGTGAAGTGAAGGTAATCTGCAAAATGACAAATAAGAAAGTTAGAAAAATAATACTAGATTAGCTAAGTATAGGTTATTTCAGAGAGAAATTAGCTAAGTATAGACCATTTAGGAGCTAACTAAGCTAATTATGTCATTTAGGTGGAACCCTAGCTAACTATAGGAGAAGAGAAAGAGAAGAAGAAGTAAAAGAAGGAGGAGAATGAGGAGAAGGAGAAGGAAGCGGGGAAGAAAAAGAAAAAGGAGGAGGAGGAGGAGGAGGAGAAGGAGAAGTAAGAGGAGAAGAAGAAGAAGGAGAAGAAGGAGAAGAAGAAGGAGAAGAAGGAGAAGAATAAGGAGAAGGAGCTCCCGCTCCTTCTCCTTATTCTTCTCCTTCTTCTCCTTCTTCTTCTCCTTCTTCTCCTTCTTCTCATTCTTCTTCTTATCCTTTTGTCCCTTCTTCTTCTCCTCCTCCCTCTCCTCCTTCTTCTTCTCCTTTTTCCTCTTCCTTCCTTTCATATTCCTCTTTTTCTCTTCTTGTCCCCTTCTTCGGGCTAAATTGGCTAAGAATGCCATTTTGGAGCTAATTATGTCATTTCGAGGATAATTAGCTAAGTATAGGTCATTTTTTATTAAATAGGCCATTTTGGAGCTAACTAAGCTAATTATGTCATTTCGTAGGATAATTAGCCAATTTAGCCTTTCTTGGATCAGTCTAAGCTACGTAGAAGAAGAGATAGAGAAGAAGAAGTAAAATAAGGAGGAGGAGGAGGAGAAGAAGAAGGAAGAGGAGAAGAAGAAGAAAAGAAGAAGGAGAAGGAGAAGAAGAAGGAGAAGGAGAAGGAGGAAGAAGGAGGAAGAAGAAGGGGAAGGAGGAGCTCCTTCTCCTTCTCCTCCTTCTTCTCCTTCTTCTTCTCCTCCTCCCTCTCCTCCTTCTTCTTCTCCTTTTTCCTCTTCCTTCCTTTCATTTTCCTCTTTTTCTCTTCTTGTCCCCTTCTTCGGGCAAAATTGGCTAAGAATGCCATTTTGGAGCTAATTATGTCATTTCGAGGATAATTAGCTAAGTATAGGTCATTTTTTATTAAATAGGCCATTTTGGAGCTAACTAAGCTAATTATGTCATTTCTTAGGATAATTAGCCAATTTAGCCTTTCTTGGATAAGTCTAAGATACGTAGAAGAAGAGATAGAGAAGAAGAAGTAAAATAAGGAGGAGGAGGAGGAGGAGGAGGAGAAGAAGAAGGAAGAGGAGAAGAAGAAGAAAAGAAGAAGGAGAAGGAGAAGAAGAAGGAGAAGGAGAAGGAGGAAGAAGGAGGAAGAAGAAGGGGAAGGAGGAGCTCCTTCTCCTTCTCCTCCTTCTTCTCCTTCTTCTTCTCCTCCTCCCTCTCCTCCTTCTTCTTCTCCTTTTTCCTCTTCCTTCCTTTCATTTTCCTCTTTTTCTCTTCTTGTCCCCTTCTTCTGGCTAAATTGGCTAAGAATGGCTTTTTGGAGCTAATTATGTCATTTCGAGGATAATTAGCTAAGTATAGGTCATTTTTTATTAAATAGGCCATTTTGGAGCTAACTAAGCTAATTATGTCATTTTGTAGGATAATTAGCCAATTTAGCCTTTCTTGGATAAGTCTAAGCTACGTAGAAGAAGAGATAGAGAAGAAGAAGTAAAATAAGGAGGAGGATGAGGAGGAGGAGGAGAAGAAGAAGGAAGAGGAGAAGAAGAAGAAAAGAAGAAGGAGAAGGAGAAGAAGAAGGAGAAGGAGAAGGAGGAAGAAGGAGGAAGAAGAAGGGGAAGGAGGAGCTCCTTCTCCTTCTCATCCTCCTTCTCCTTCTTCTTCTCCTCCTCCCTCTCCTCCTTCTTCTTCTCCTTTTTCCTCTTCCTTCCTTTCATTTTCCTCTTTTTCTCTTCTTGTCCCCTTCTTCGGGCTAAATTGGCTAAGAATGCCTTTTTGGAGCTAATTATGTCATTTCGAGGATAATTAGCTAAGTATAGGTCATTTTTTATTAAATAGGCCATTTTGGAGCTAACTAAGCTAATTATGTCATTTCGTAGGATAATTAGCCAATTTAGCCTTTCTTGGATAAGTCTAAGCTACGTAGAAGAAGAGATAGAGAAGAAGAAGTAAAATAAGGAGGAGGAGGAGGAGAAGAAGAAGGAAGAGGAGAAGAAGAAGAAAAGAAGAAGGAGAAGGAGAAGAAGAAGGAGACGGAGAAGGAGGAAGAAGAAGGAGTAGGAGGAGCTCCTTCTCCTTCTCCTCCTTCTTCTCCTTCTTCTCCTTCTTCTTCTCCTCCTCCCTCTCCTCCTTCTTCTCCTTATTTTTCCTCTTCCCTCCTTTCATTTTTCCTCTTTTTCTCTTCTTGTCCCCTTCTTCGGGCTAAATTGGCTAAGAATGCCTTTTTGGAGCTAATTATGTCATTTCGAGGATAATTAGCTAAGTATAGGTCATTTTTTATTAAATAGGCCATTTTGGAGCTAACTAAGCTAATTATGTCATTTCGTAGGATAATTAGCCAATTTAGCCTTTCATGGATGAGTCTAAGCTATGTAGAAGAAGAGATAGAGAAGAAGAAGTAAAATAAGGAGGAGGAGGATGAGGAGGAGAAGAAGAAGGAAGAGGAGAAGAAGAAGAAAAGAAGAAGGAGAAGAAGGAGAAGAAGAAGGAGAAGGAGAAGGAGGAAGAAGGAGGAAGAAGAAGGGGAAGGAGGAGCTCCTTCTCCTTCTTCTCCTTCTTCTTCTCCTCCTCCCTCTCCTCCTTCTTCTTCTCCTCATTTTTCCTCTTCCTTCCTTTCATTTTCCTCTTTTTCTCTTCTGGTCCCCTTCTTTGGGCTAAATTGGCTAAGAATGCCTTTTTGGAGCTAATTATGTCATTTCGAGGATAATTAGCTAAGTATAGGTCATTTTTTATTAAATATGCCATTTTGGAGCTAACTAAGCTAATTATGTTATTTCGTAGGATAATTAGCCAATTTAGCCTTTCTTGGATGAGTCTAAGCTACGTAGAAGAAGAGATAGAGAAGAAGAAGTAAAATAAGGAGGAGGAGGAGGAGGAGGAGGAGAAGAAGAAGGAAGAGGAGAAGAAGAAAAAAAGAAGAAGGAGAAGGAGAAGGAGAAGGAGAAGGAGGAAGAAGGAGGAAGAAGAAGGGGAAGGAGGAGCTCCTTCTCCTTCTCCTCCTTCTTCTCCTTCTTCTTCTCCTCCTCCCTCTCCTCCTTGTTCTCCTCATTTTTCCTCTTCCTTGCTTTCATTTTTCCTCTTTTTCTCTTCTTGTCCCCTTCTTCGGGCTAAATTGGCTAAGAATGCCTTTTTGGAGCTAATTATGTCATTTCGAGGATAATTAGCTAAGTATAGGTCATTTTTTATTAAATAGGACATTTTGGAGCTAACTAAGCTAATTATGTCATTTCGTAGGACAATTGGCTAATTTAGCCTTTCTTGGATGAGTCTAAGCTACGTAGAAGAAGAGATAGAGAAGAAGAAGTAAAATAAGGAGGAGGAGGAGGAGGAGGAGGAGAAGAAGAAGGAAGAGGAGAAGAAGAAGAAAAGAAGAAGGAGAAGGAGAAGAAGAAGGAGAAGGAGAAGGAGGAAGAAGAAGGAGTAGGAGGAGCTCCTTCTCCTTCTCCTCCTTCTTCTCCTTCTTCTCCTTCTTCTTCTCCTCCTCCCTCTCCTCCTTCTTCTCCTCATTTTCCTCTTCCCTCCTTTCATTTTTCCTCCTTTTCTCTTCTTTTCCCCTTCTTCGGGCTAAATTGGCTAAGAATGCCTTTTTGGAGCTAATTATGTCATTTCGAGGATAATTAGCTAAGTATAGGTCATTTTTTATTAAATAGGCCATTTTGGAGCTAACCAAGCTAATTATGTCATTAGATGGAAGTCTAGCTATTTTGGAGCTAACTAAGCTAATTATGTCATTAGATGGAAGTCTAGCTATTTTTTATTAAAATACTAGAAATAACATACCTAAGTTAGGGTGAAGCACGGTGGCTCTGGCTTGTTTCACCTGGAGAAGGCTGCCCTGGAGAAGGCTCGACTGTAGAAGGGTCGTGCGATGCGTTTCGGGACATATTCTGCACCAAACATCAGTTTGGCAGGCCCATGGTAGATAGAAAACTTGTGTCGCTTGTTGAGCCGTAATATAGACATCGGGAACATCTAAGTGGGTGTTTTGGTTGATTTCGACTAGTCCTATATGTTCATGAGTCCTTCTAGTCTCCCTCGGCTCAAACCAATAACATTTGAAGACTACGACGGTCGGTGGGTTTTCACCATAGAATAGAAGTTCATAAATTGCTTCAACCCTTCCATAATACTCGGTGTCTCCTTCGCCGATAGCAGAGACAGAACAATTTGTAGTCTTTAGGTCGGGCATAGATAGCTCTTTGCCAAAGGTACGAAAGTGATACCCGTTGATGTTGTATTTGTCAAATGAACGGACCTTATAGTCAAAACCATTAGCGACTTGTCTCAACTCGGCGTCCATAGACTCTGCATCAGCCTACAAGTTTAATACGAAAGAATGGATGCATTAGCCGCAAATTAGACCAATAAGTCAAATGGGCCCTTAATGGTAATTAATTACCCTTTGTTTGAACCAAGAGATGAAACCAGGATAGTCGCCTCCATGCTTTGCGAGAAGCTCATACTCTTTGACGGAATCCTTTTCGATGACCGCTCCATCCGAGAATTCGGCGACGTATCGACTATATCAAATATCCGGGAATAAGAGTTGTTCAAAGCAATTAGAAGTTGCGGAATAATAAATTACCGAGAACTTACTCGATGTACGGCCGCACTTCTATTAGGTTGGTGAAGATATACAATGAAATGGTCCGCCATTCTTCGACATCCAATGATTTCCCTTTTGAAGCACCGGATGGTGCGAGCTTACCTTTGAATAGGCTGAGGTTGGATCGAACTTTTTCTCGACCGCCATCATTGTACCGAGGCTTCTGGTTATGCAAATGATAATTTTTGGCTTCGTAGTGTGCTGTCACGAAGTTTGCCGCCTCCTCAGTAATGAATGCCTCAGCCATCGATGCTTCAATTCTACGTTTATTTTTACACTTAGCTCGAAGCGTCTTCTGCATCCTCTCAGTTGAGTAGCACCATCGATTTTGAACGGGCCCCCCCATTCTTGCCTCGGTCGGGAGATGCAAAATCAAATGTTGCATTGGATTAAAGAAGCCCGGTGGAAAGATCTTTTCTAATTTGCAGACCAACTCCGGCGCCAACTCTTCCATTTCATCTAGCACGCCAGGCGATAGTTCTTTCGCACAAAGAGAACGGAAGAAATAGCTCAGCTCTGCCAGTACTAGCCATTCATCCTCAGGGATAAAGCCACGCAACATCACCGGCATTACCCGCTCAATCCATATGTGCCAATCATGACTCTTGAGCCCAAATATTTTCAATTTCTCAAGACTCGCTCCCCTCTTTAGATTCGCAGCATACCCATCGGGGAACATCAACCGCATTTTCACCCACAATAGCATTTCCCTCATAGCTGGCCTTTCAAGGTTGAACCATGCCTTTGGCTTCGCTATGCTTTGCTTTCCTTTCCGTTGTCGGAAGTTTTGCAACGGTCTATCACATAGAGCCTCCAGGTCGATTCGAGCCTTAGGATTATCTTTTGACTTCCCCTCTATGCCGAACAATGTACCAAAAATGGCCTCCGCAATATTCTTTTCAGTGTGCATCACGTCAATGTTGTGTGGGCAAAGGAGGTCTTTGAAGTAAGGGAGATCCCATAAGCATGACTTGTGAGTCCAGGCGTGTTCCGTATTATACCCTTTGAAGTATCCTGGACGCAAAGGATCGGGCTCGAGAGCGTTTAACTGATCAAGGGTCTGTTGGCCTGTCAACGCGGCTGGTGCAGTGTTTTTGACAACTCCACCTTTGATGAAATTCTTCTTGTCTTTTCTGAGCTTATGGTCAGGATCCAGGAATTGTCTATGCATGTCGAAGCAAGAATACTTGCGACCAGCCTGCAGCCAACGGAACTTAAGAGCTGCCTTGCATGTGGTGCACGGGAACCTTCCATGCACACACCAGCCAGCGAATAGCGCAAACGCCGGATAATCATGCGTCGAGTACATGTACCACACATGCATTTTGAAATTTGTTTTGGTAGCCGCGTCGTAGGTCTTGATCCCATTATCCCAGGCTTCTTGCAACTCATCCTTAAGCGGCTGCATGTACACATTCATATTCTTCCCCGGATAGTTGGGCCCTGGAATTATCAACGTCAGGAAAATGTTCTTTCTTTTCATAATCTTTCCGGGTGGCAAATTTATTGGAATGACAAATACAGGCCAACAACTGTATTGTGCTGCCGTCATACCATACACATTGAACCCATCCGTGCTGATGGCAACTCTAGGTTTCCTTGGATCTTCCGATTTATCCTTATGTAATGCATCGAAGTGCCTCCACGCAAAACCATCTGAAGTGTGTACCAGCATCTTGTTCCCATCCACATCTAGTTCGGTTCTTTTGCCCAATTTGTGCCATGTCATCTATCTGGCCGTCTCTTCGACCATGAAAAGACGTTGAAGTCTTGGTACGATTGGCAGATATCGAAGAACACTAATGGGGATTTTGGTCTGATTCTTCTCACCCATGTCGTTGTCTACCGCAATATACCTGGAAGAATTGCAAATGGGGCAATAGTTCAAGGCCGCATACTCAAGCCTAAATAAGGCACATCCATTCTCACAGGCATGTATCTTCTCATAGGGCATCTTAAGTACACGGAGGATTTTCTCTGACTGGTACAGGTTTGCAGGCAGTACATGGCCTTTGGGTAGAAAGCATCCAAATATCGTCATCATCGCGTCGTAGCATTCTCTGCCTAGGTTGAATTGAGCCTTCAGAGCCATTACTTGCGCGATGGCATCCAGCTGACAAAGCTCAGTCTGCTCGTGGAGAGGACGTTTTGAAGACTCCAGCATTTCATAGAAGGCCTTTGCAGATTCCTCCATCATCGTCCGAATCCCGAGCATCATCAAAGTCTTGCACCATGTCTTCAATCCCGGTACCATGCTCGTCGGTGCGACGACGAATCAACTCAGCTCTGGCACATTGGTCAGACTCACCATGAAAAGTCCACACCGTATAATTAGGCGTAAAACCCCACTTCTACAAGTGTTTACCCATTTCAAACTCTGTCTGCTTTTTCCAGTTGTCGCAGTTGGGACAGGGGCACCATGTTTTTTGCTGGCCATTTGCAAATGCGGCTCTCACAACCCCCCTGGTTTTTGTTAACCATTCATGGGTCATGTCTTTCTGACTAGGGTGACCAGTGTACATCCAAGCACGATCACTCATGTTGCCTAGCTACCTATGGGGGCACAAGAAATAAATACATAATTCATCATCTATATTCATACGCTAATCAAGTTTGTCAGTTTTATTACGTCCATGCAACCAACACGCTAATAGGTAAAGATAGGTCCTAATCCCACCCGAGTATGTGTAGACTGGGTTCGTTTTCCCATGCTCTGCTCCAGATGCGACGCAGAATTTCGGCAGCACCTCCCCGCTGTTCTCCTGATACATGTCTCGGCAATAAGCAGAGAGGATGTGTACCCGGAGAACAACAGGGGAGGCACTGACGAAATTCCGCATCGGATCCGGAGCACAGCATACGGGAAAACAAACCCAATCTACACATACTCGGGCTGTCCATGGATAATGTTGGACAATTCGAAAGGATGGCGGTTATAAATATGCAAAGAAATGCATATTTATAGATGTCGCCCTTTCGAACGGGAGACGCATACTGGTCACGCATACTCATGATTGAAGAAACCTATAGCTAGCAAGTTTCATCGGCACGAAGACCGGGACAGAGCAAATTAAGGGGGTAGGAGGAGAAGTCATTTGTGCTCACCAACAAACGCAAGGGCGGAGCTCGTCCAACGCACGTGGAGGTCGTCGAACAACTGCACATTGAAATTCACCCGATCAACACAAATACGATGTTTTTATAATTAACATGATCGGAAAATATGTGACCTAACTCATAATTTACAAAACTATGACCCCGTGGGCCTCTGGAAGGCCGAAAAGCACCTTCTCGTTCAAAAGAAGGCAGAAGAGGT
>NC_058520.1:279311837-279319337 GCF_904849725.1 Hordeum vulgare subsp. vulgare
AATGGTATTCAGAGCACACGCTGACCTTAGGATGTAACCTCTAGGATTGGAAAATTCTTAGGAAGAAAACTATTTTCTCTTATGTCTATAAATCTTCTATTTCCTCTTCTGATCATTTCTGACTTCTCTCCGATTTTTCCAATGTTTAGATGGCCACCTTCATCCCTGTTAAGTTCACGGAGTTTTGCCAGCCCGACACCACTATGCCGTTCGGAAAAGAGCTGGTGCAGATCACCAAGGATTTGAGGATTGCTCTGCCGACTATCACAGGGAAGCCAACTTTGTCTTACCCAGAGGATTCACGCTACAGGATCGAGGTGCATATTCCCGGAAGGACATTCCAGCCGCGCACTGAGCCGATGGATTTCAAGTTCATCGCACCCAACTGGATTCTCGGAAGGGACATGGCGATCCATTATGCCCTCGGATGTATCAAGGATGAATACAAAGGCTGCCCTATTTCTCCAGACCTATCCGCCATACCCCAGAGAAACGAAGACGGAGATATCATCTCAAGCAAGACCAAGGACGATCTCTTGTCTTATGCCCAAACCTTGGAGAAGCACAGCGGAACTCTGGAGTATCACGCGATCAAGGACGCCAGGAAGATCAAGCAACTGTCACTCCGCGAGCTGGAACTTGAAGATGCAGCCCGGGAATCCCACTATGAACATGAACTGGAAGTGAAGGACTTTCTGGAGCGGATCGAGAAGCTGAAGACTCGAGTTGCATACCTGGAGGAGGAACTGGATATGGGCGAGAACCTTCATCCCCAAGGAGACGTAGCCCCCGTGATCAACAACGAAGAGGACTATGAAGAAAGCTCCACCGAAGGACCCGACACCATGCTATTCTGAGGAGGACACTTAGACTAGACCACCAAATTTACTTTATCGTTTTACGTTTTAGGCCGATGTTTTAGGATTATCGAATTTTGTATCCTCGTGTGAACCTTTGTGATGATTGAATAAAATGTGTGGCGTGATACTTGTGTGTTGCATTCATATGGGTAGTGTAATTACTCTTAGACGATTGTTCTATGCTAATCTCACCCCTCTACAAACATCAGATGCCTCCAAGACGCGCCCCTGAGTCCAACTTTCCACCGGAACTCACTCAGTTGATCCAGCAACAAAACACCCTGATGGAGCTGATCATCCAGAACCAGAACAACAACAACAACCATCATCCACCCAGGCTGACAATCTCACCCGCTTTCTGAGGTTGAACCCTCCAACTTTCTCCAGCAGCATTGAGCCCATTGTGGCAGATGATTGGCTCCGCAAGATGGAGCGTGAACTCATCACCGCTGGTTGTTCTGAAGCTGAGAAGGTGCGCTTTGCCGCGCATCAACTTGAAGGCCCTGCAGCTGCTTGGTGGGAGAACTACACCACCACTTATCCCATTGCTGGAGTCACTTGGGAGCAATTCAAGCAAGCCTTCCGCACCGTGCATGTGTCAGCTGGTGCAATGAGTCTGAAGAAGCGTGAGTTTCGCAACTTGCTCCAGGGGAATCGCACTGTGGCCCAGTACGTTAATGAATTCACCATGCTCGCCTGTTATGCACCTGGAGATGTGGCCGATGATGCGGCCAAGCAGGAAAAGTTCTTGGAAGGACTGAATGATGAGCTGAGCATTCAGTTGACTGTAGCCACCTTCAACAACTACCAGGAGCTGGTTGATAAGGCCCTCATCTTGGAGGGGAAACACCAGCAGATGGTGAACCGCAAGCGAAAGTATGGGGTTGGAAAGTTCAACTCCAGCACTCAGCAAAAGCCTCGCTACACCCCCTATGCAGGGACTACCGGGACTGGATCCGGTAAGTTTGGAGGACACGTTCAGCATAACCACCCTGTGCACAACCATGGAGGCCACAACCATGGAGGAAATGGGAACCACCGCATCAACAGCAACTTCAAGAATGGCGGTACTGGCACTCCGCAGCATTCAGCTCCATCTCAGAAGGATCTGACTCACATCACTTGCTTCAAGTGTCAGAAGACGGGACACTATGCCACTGATTGTCCCCAGAACAAGCAGGGAAATGGAAACGGCAACGGCAACGGCAACTCTGCAGCTAAGAAGCCCAATCCTTTTCCTCGAGCTCAGGTGAACCACATTGATGTGGAAGAGGTCTATGATCACCCCGATATTGTGGTTGGTACGTTTTTGCTAAATTCACATCGAGTATTGGTACTTTTTGATTCTGGTGCAACGCATTCATTCATATGAAGGGTAGTTGTGGAAAAGTATAGTTTGCCAACTAGAACCCTCAGCTAACCTATTAAGGTCAGTTCCCCAGGAGGCATGATGACAGCCGGGATAGGATGCCATGCTTTGAGTCTCAACATCGGGAACTATAATTTTCTCACCGACCTCATCGTATTAGAGTCCCAGGGATTGGATGTAATCCTAGGCATGGATTGGTTGGCCAAGTATGAAGGGAATATCGATTGTGCCCTTAAGTCTATTTTGCACACCACCCCCGAGCAGAAGCGGATTAAGTACGTGTCTCAGCGCTCGACCCGGAGTAAGCGAGTAAACTCTCTCATGGGAGTAGTCCAGGAGGAAGTACCGATTGTACAGGAGTATCCGGATGTATTTCCGGAGGAATTGCCGGGCATGCCACCCGATAGAGAAATCGAGTTCTTGATTGAGCTATTACCCGGAACAGCCCCGATATCCAAGAGACCTTATCGGATGCCCGCAAATGACTTGATAGAAATCAAGAAGCAAATTAAGGAGTTATTGGACAAAGGGTATATTCGCCCAAGTTCTTCACCTTGGGGAGCCCCAGTGCTCTTGGTTGAAAAAAGGACATGTCCTTGAGAATGGTTGTCGATTGTCGTGCATTGAACGATGTGACCATCAAGAACAAGTACCCCTTGTCGATGATCAATGATCTGTTTGACCAGTTAGTTGGAGCTCGCGTATTCTCAAAGATCGATCTTCGATCCGGGTATCATCAGTTGAAAATTCGTGAACAGGATATACCCAAGACAGCCTTCACCACTCGGTATGGCTTGTATGAGTACACGGTCATGTCATTTGGACTGACTAATGCTCCGGCATATTTTATGAATCTGATGAACAAGGTATTTATGGAATACTTGGACAAGTTTGTCGTGGTGTTCATCGATGACATACTGATATTCTCCAAGAACGAAGAGGAACACAAGGAACATCTGCGTCTAATTCTGGAGAAGCTTCGAGAGCATAAGCTGTATGCAAAGTTTAGCAAATGTGAGTTTTGGTTGAAGGAAGTCGGATTTCTCGGACACGTCATCTCAGGAGAAGGAATAGCAGTGGACCCTGCCAAGGTCGCAGCAGTCACCGAATGGGTAGTTTCCTCGGACTTGCCGGATATTACCGCAGGTTCATTGAGAATTTCTCAAAGATTGCCAAGCCCATGACAGAGTTATTGAAGAAGGAATCCAAGTATATTTGGATTGAGGAATGTGAAACCAGTTTTCAAGAGCTGAAGAAACGTCTTGTTACAGCCCCGGTGCTGATATTGCCGAACATTCGGAAGGATTTCCAGGTTTACTGTGACGCTTCTCGTCAAGGACTCGGAGGAGTGCTCATGCAAGAAGGCAAAGTTGTAGCCTATGCATCCAGAAAACTCAGACCTCATGAGTTGAATTATGCCACACATGACTTGGAACTAGCAGCCGTAGTGCACGCTCTCAAGACCTGGAGACATTTCCTGATTGAAAATAGTTGTGATGTTTACACTGATCACAAGAGCCTGAAATATATCTTCACGCAGAAAGAGTTGAACCTCAGACAGAGGCGATGGCTAGAGTTGGTCAAGGACTATGACATGAGATAGCATTATTACCCAGGCAAGGCAAATGTTGTAGCCGATGCGTTGAGCCGCAAGAGTTATGTGAACACGCTCACAGCGGGAGGATTACCCCAGGAGTTAGTCGATGACCTCCGAGAGCTCAAATTGGAAATAGTTCCAAGAGGATTTGTTGCCACTCTGGAAATTCAGTCTACTTTGACGGAAAAGATCCGCGAAGCACAGAAATCAGACAAGGAGATAGCTGAGATTAAGCAGAAAATGTAAGACGGGAAAGCTAAAGGTTTTCGTGAGGATGAACATGGGACTTTATGGTTTGAGGATCGCATCTATGTGCCCAATGATCCCGAACTCAGGAAGTTGATACTTCAGGAGGCTCATGATTCCCCGTACTCGATACACCCCGGTAACACAAATATGTACCTGGATCTGAAAGAAAGTTTCTGGTGGACAGGATTGAAGAAAGACATTGCCGAGTACGTAGCTATATGCGATGTTTGTCAGCGAGTAAAAGCCGAGCATCAGAAACCCACAGGTTTGCTCCAACCCCTGCCGATACCCGAATGGAAATGGGAAAAGCTTGGTATGGACTTCATCACAGGATTACCCAGGACCCGTTCTGGCTATGATTCTATTTGGGTTGTGGTTGATCGTTTGACCAAGGTAATTCACTTCATTCCAGTGAAGACTACTTACATGAGTGCCAAGCTGTCCAAGATATATATGACGAGGATCGTATGTCTGCACGGAGTACCGAAGAGCATTGTGTCCGATAGAGGGACTCAGTTCACATCAAAAAAATTGCACCAACTGCATGAAACCTTGGGAACGAGATTGGAGTTCAGTACAGCTTTTCACCCGCAGACAGATGGACAGACCGAGAGAGTCAATCAGATTCTGGAGGACATGTTGAGAGCTTGCGCACTAGACTATGGGTCTAGTTGGGATGACAATTTACCGTATGCCGAGTTCTCGTACAACAACAGCTACCAGACCAGTCTGAAGATGGCCCCTTTCGAAGCTCTATACGGAAGGAGGTGCAGAACACCGTTGATGTGGGATAGAGTTGGAGACCGACAACTTTTTGGTCCCGACCTTATCCGAGATTCTGAAGAGAAGGTCAAGCTAATTCGTGACCGACTCAAGATAGCTCAGTCCAGGTAGAAGAGTTATGCTGACAACAAATGCAAGGAAGTAACGTACGAAGTGGGAGACCGAGCATATCTTCGGGTGTCTCCACTTCGAGGAATCAAGAGATTCGGTGTGAAAGGAAAATTAGCACCACGTTTCATTGGCCCCTACAAAATTCTCGAGCGTAGAGGCGAAGTTGCACACAAACTGGAACTGCCGGAAGGATTGTCCGGAGTTCATGATGTCTTCCATGTTTCCTAGTTGAAGAAATGCCACTCTGAGATGGCCGATGTTCCATTGAGAGATACAGTGCCCCTAGAGGCCATACAGCTTGACAGCGATCTGACGTATGAGGAGAAACCCGTCCGGATTCTCGAGACTGCCAACAGATTTACCCGCAGCAAGATCATCAAGTTCTGCAAGGTGTTGTGGAGCACCACACCGAGGAAGAAGCCACGTGGGAACGAGAAGAGGATCTTCGTCGAGACCACCCGCACCTATTTTCTAGCCAACCCGAATCTCGAGGGCGAGATTCATCTTAAGGTGGGTAGGTTTGTAACATCCCAATTTTCCTATTTGGGAATGTTTACATTGTAGCTAAGCATCTATGCATATTGAGTGAAATAAATTTAGCTCGTGAATTTCCTTCGTCTCTGATTTGCATTTATATTTTTTTCCCCGCGCGAGAAATGTTCGGAGAAAACTCTCTTGCACGCAAGAGAGAGAGCGGAGGAATATGACACTCCAAAGAGCGGGCAATTTTTGAAATATTTGAGCAAAGAAAACCCAAAATTGTTTTGCAAAAATAATTGCTAAAAGAAATAAAGCAAATTGGGAATTTCTGGAAAAAAAACATTTTTTTAAAAGTTTTTATTTTGGCTTTAAAAAAATGTTAGTCGGGTAGAGATTTGTTTTCTGATATTTTTGATATATAATACTATATATTGATATTTTGATTTATTTTCTCTTTTAACGTTTATATTTTTGGGTTTGGAAAGGTTTTATATTAGGAAACATTTTTTTTCCTTAGAACCGCCGCCCTGGGCGCCTTGTAGCCAATGGGCCGAAACTCCCCACCATCCTGGGATCTAATCCCCTACTAACCGACCCCCCCCCTCTACCCCCTCTCACTTACCTGCGGGTCCCACCCAAACTCCCTCCCCCACGTTACCTTCTCTTTCTCCTACCTCCCTCCTTCTTCCTTCTCTGCCCCGAGCCGAGACCGACCCCTCCTCCCTCACGAGCTCTTCCCCGATTTCTCTCCCTCTCTTACCTTCCCCTCTCTCTGCACCTTCGCCCCCCCCTGGCCGAACCCTCTTCTTCCCCGTCTCTTTCCTTTCCTTCCTCTCTCCTTTCCTTCCATCTCTCTTCTCCACCGAAACCGAGCCGCAGACCAGCCAGCGATTTCCTTCCCCGTGCCTCTCTCCTCCTTCCTTTCTACTCACCCCACCCAGCCTATATATACCCCCCCTCCCCGAGCCACCCGTTCCCAACCCTAGTCGCCGCTACCGCCGCCCGAGCCGCCGCCGCCACGAGCCCTCGCCGGTGCAGCAGCAGCAAAGCCACTGCACCACCCACGGCTCGCCCCTGGGAGCAGCCCCATCGCCCCCTCCCCCCCCCCCCCCCGAGCGCCTCCCCCCGAGGAGGAGCACCTCCGCCGCCGCCTCCCCCCGAAGCCCCACCGCCCCGGAGCCCCCTCCCTCGCCGGCAGCGACCTCCCTCGCCGGAGCTGCTGCCACCAGCAAGGTAGCCCCTCCATCTCTCTGTATTTCATGTTGTTTCTTTCTAGCCGTTAGATCTTGAACTAGTGGCTATAGATTAGATCTTGTGTACCTCTTCGGTCTAATAAGAAAAACCAGTAGGTTTTTTCTGTCACTTAAGTTTTAACCGGCGACTTTGCTAGCCTTAGGCCGTTTTCCCGTAGCTTTGCAACAAACACTCCTCTCGGCCAATGGTAGCCTGCCACGTATACCCACTCTTTTAGCACTAGTAGTTTTGTATTTTCTGCCTGATTACAAAAAACAGAAACTTTCAATTTTGTTTTGGCCACAACTTTTTATCCCGAAGTCCAATGACATTGATTCTTTTTCCAGTAGCTCACAAATTTCCTGTAGTTTTTAAAAACATATAATTTCGAGCAGATTTAGTTTAGACACTGTTTTGCCTATTCCAGGAGTTTGAAAAATGATTTTGAGTTGATTCTTTTTGCTACTGTTTTCTAGTGATCAAAACTTACTGTGGTAGAAGTTTCAGAATTTTTAAAGTATTTTTAATGGTGTTTTCAACAGAAACAATTTTCTGCCATACCGGCGCAGCATAAATTCTTTTGCGTAGTCTTTTGCAAATCATTGCATGTGATGTTATTTTTACTTGTGGCATGATGGAATTGCTTATGGTGTGCTTTGTGTTTGTATCGGAAGATCATCCGGAGTGCGAAGCGTCTTACTTAGAGACGCTCGAGCAGGACAACTATCGACAAGGCAAGTCATCTTTGATCATGTTATTTTACCAATGTTTTCAATGGATGGTAGATCACCTTCTTTGCCCAATTTGCATGCTGCCTA
>NC_058520.1:279334337-279339337 GCF_904849725.1 Hordeum vulgare subsp. vulgare
TCCTTTTCTGTTTTTGTTTTAAAATATTTTCTTTATTATTTCAGAAAGATTATTATTGTTTGTTTATGTTAGTTAACAGTAGTTTTGCAACAAGTTTTTATTTTAGTTTTATTTGTTTTTATGAAAACAATTCTAGCTTCGTAGTAACGTGCAATTGTTTTCACCGTTGTTTCAAATCCCGTTTGGGAATGCTTTCAAAGGTTTTGTGAAAAACACTTTATTTTGTCTTAGTTAAACTTATAACTTAGTTCTTTGTTATTATTTTCTGTTAGATAAAATCATTTAGTGTTTGACGTAGTAGAAGACTCTCTAGTCTTATTTGAAGTTTTCTTCGGTTTCCTATTCGCTCTCTCTCTTTTGTTTTGATTGCTAGAATGATTGCTAGTATGAGTGATTATGTGAATGATGTGTTTGTTTTATATATTTCATCGGAGAGTGACGAGTAGTCTATCAAATTATTTTCTCGAGGAATTCTTCTTCGTCAACATCACAGGCAAGTCACTTTGATCATACAATTACCTATGTTTTCAATGCATAGTAGATCACCTTCTTTGCCCAATTTGCATGCTGCCTAAGTACTTGGAAACTTTAGTGTAAGATTTAGTATCATGTGGTAGGAACACAACACCCCGATACTTGGCCCCAGGACGACAATGTTATATTTGCTAGGCTTGAGTAGACGGGTTATCGGTTGAGTGTATACCACGAGTGATGCGAGGTTGATATAATAATCAAGACCGGACTAAGACAAGATTTTCAAGACCTCGGATGCAATGCAACACTGGGTGAAGGACGGTTGATCGGCTCCCTGGAAAACCCAGTGGATGCCCAGGATGCTGGAGAGGCCATGTCATCCTGCGGAAAGCTTCACCCAGGCTCAAAGAGACGGACGGATATTTTCAAGACCCAAGGCTTACCTGCACAGCCACAAGTCATTATGGGCTCTGGCTTGGTTGGAAAACGCGGCGACTCTGGATAGGCGGTGCTAGCAGATGTAGACGAACGGTAGGAATGGATGGGCACCGACAGAGACTCAGAGGGACCCGTTGAAAGACCATGTTTTGATCATCCGGTCTTCAAACACCCTGAAGTGCGAGGACATACTCGGAGGCGATCAAATCTTGTGGGGAATGTGTGCAAAACTCTGCAGAGTACTCAAACCTAATCGATTAAACGTGTCCACGGTCATGGACAACTTGAGCCAAAGGAACTGAAGTTATCTGGATTTCTCAACACCATTATATATATTGGATGAGGGTAATTATTGACAACTCGGGTACGAGAACTGGTTGGCGGAACCATCTCGTTAACAACAAACATTGTAGTAACATTTTGCTTTCAACCCCTCTTGTTGTAGGGTAAAACTGGCTTTATGCAAAACTTAGCTCCACCGACCAAATATGCATGTAGAGATAGTTGATTATGACTTTACCCCTCTCTTATGTGACTTGCCGGCATATTCAATATGCTGACCTACACGGCTGCAACGTCTTATGTTGCAGATATTATTCTTCGACGAGTAAAGTACGATTCAGGGTTACGGTCTACACTCAACTTGTCGTTGGTGTTTATTGGGACTCCACTCCCTTGACCGCTTCCGCTGAGATATTTAAGGTATATATATATCAGTTTTACGCTATTTTACATGTGATTGCACTTTGATATATACATTGATGTACTGTTTGTGCCAGCATACTGATCCAGGGATGGCACAGAAACACAGAGGCTTGACTCGTCTTGAGTCGGGTCGCTACAGAGATGGTATCAGAGCACATGTTGACTGTAGGACGTGACCCTAGAAACTGGAAATTTCTTAGGAAAGGATCTCTCAAATTTTTTATTTTCAACAACACCTTTTACTTCTCATCTCTTCTGATTTCATCAAATATTCTCTCTCACCTCCACTAGTTATACAATCCCCTTACCCCTTTGACCTCATGAAGAATCAACCGAGCTCTACTTCAAAGTAAAGAGGATTTCAACATGCATTTGAAGAATTGAAGGTGCACCAATTGAAGACTCTCAAGACCCGAAGAACTCGAAGACCCCGAAGCGTTCGAATATTTATATGACCATTAGAAGTCCAAACCCTTGTTATATACCCACGTTAGATACGATGATCTGTGAGCCGTCATTGGTGTGTGTTTTCCGACGGACACAAATAAAACCTATTCTAAAAAATATTGTTTGTATCATGTGTATCTCCCTCTCTGACCCCTCTCATCCCCAAAACCTCAACCCTACCAGATGGAGTATGAAGCTGGACTTGTAGTCTCTGGACCAATGACCCAGCTGGAGGCTGAAATATGGATTCAGAACATGGAGAACAACTTCGGGAGCAACTTGATCTCAAGGAAGTACGAAGTGGAAGACGCTCTTCAGTACTTTACACAAAGTGCTGCAATCTGGTGGAAAATGCACCACACCATACAAGGATTTAGTGGAGCAGAAACCTGGGACGAATTCAAGAAGACTTTGTTAAGATCCCGACTTATTCAAAAGTACTATGAAAATCCGAAGGGGAAGACTTGTGCATGCAAGATCTGTGGAGAAATAGGACACACCCAGGAAGAACACAAGGATGGATGCACTCATTGTGAAGAAAATCACCCAGCTGAGGAGTGCGCAAGTAGTCAGGTGACTTGTTTCCTTTGTGAGGGAACCACCCACTACCCCGCTCAGTGTCACATTTACCCCAAGGTGCAACAAGTTGTCAAGCAGCACAAAGATGCAGTGAAGGAAATCCTCAAGAAGAAGATTCTAGAAGAACCTGTGATGAACGAAAATATTGAAGACCCTGATGGACAAGGTCTGACCAGATTTTTCTCCAATGCATGCTACTCATGTGGAGAAGAAGGACATTATTCACAGGACTGCACGAAGAGAAGCCAAGAGTATCTGGGATACTTCCCGACGGAAGAAGTGGAATTTGATCCACTTGAAATAGAAGAACTGACCAAGATGAAGGAGTCCGGAAAAAAGAAAAAGTACCCTCGGAAGAACCAAACCTCTGCAGACATAGACCTGAGTCATGTCAGATGTTACAAGTGTATGAAATTTGGCCACCACAAATACATGTGCTCAGGAAGGAAGCCGGGAATCCAAGGAGCAAAAGCAGAAGCTAAGAAGCCTCGAGACTGGTCAGAACTCATTTGCTTTTGTTGCAAGGAAGCAGGACATTTTGCTAGCGATTGTCCACAAAGGAAGAAAGCTAAGAAGGAGTAGTTTAGTTTTGACCAGGGCAATTAGTGTAATCTGAAGCACTCTTGTATTTCATGAGATCATGGAGTGAAATTTTTGTAACAGAAGTCCCTGAGATTGTAATAATATCATGAATAAATGGAATTTATTGTCTCATGATTGCCTATGTTGAAACTGTATGTGTTGTTCCTCTCCGAACAAAGATCTTGGAACAATTATGAGGATATGAGAAAATATGGCCTATGCAGACATGAGTATAATTCATTTTAAGTGTGGTAGTAATCGGTAAACCCACAGGATCCACTGAGTAGGAATGTACCAGGAATACCTGAGTGAAGTACGTGCGGAGATGATGGAGATAAAGCTCATGACCACCATGATGAAGCAAAATATGGATGCTTTCAAGGAGCACATTGGAAAGTTCCAGTGGAACTAAGTACCTCCAAGAGAGGCACATGAATAAAGTTGGCAGAAAATGCTCGACCATACCGAACAATGTGGATGGCAGCATTTGTAATAGAGTACTTCTGAATTGGAGTTTTTGAGGATAAATTAAGGATGTAATAAAGGATTGATTATGAAATGGATATGATTTATGGAAGAAGCTATGATGGATCAGCAAACGTTTTCTTAGGAGCATACGAAAACCTGAGAGTTGTGAAGAAAGATCGATGCTTTGTTCAGCTTGTAGAACCAATGGATTATCCGTACTTCGTTCGTGGACAAGAGAATTTCTGCAATGCTTGTGAGGATGCCCAAGCGTTAGAATGCGAGATTCTCTAAACCTTATACAGGGAAATGATTTGGGTGCGGAATGGATTGATCACCATGACGACTTACTCTTATCATTTATGTTGCTATTCGGAATGGTAAATCTGAGAGACTTACCCATATGGAGAGATGACGTCCTTTGAAGCTTTTGTTTAAGCCTTAGAATGGTATGATGAACGCCCCATGTACATGGCACTTGTTGTCACGCGTAGGAAATTTTACGGTGAGGATGAAACCAAGACCCCTCTCTCTGCAGGATAACCACAAATGGTAGACCACCATGAGAGATCATCGATATGTTAGTAGAATAGACCACGAGACTGTCAGTTAAGAAGACCCAGTAACGGAAGAAGCTTATATCAACAGGAGAGCATCACCAAAGGATTTAATATGAAGACTGTGCTATGTCAGTTGCCAAAACCCCAGAGGATCGTTAAAGCATTTTGAGGGACCAGTATCTCTCATTTTAAGTGTGGTAGCATCCCACCTTGCCGGAGATTGGATTTGTTAGAAGACCCCCAAACCCTAACCTTTCTTTCTAGCCTCTTCGAATCTCGAGGACGAGATTCATTTTAAGTGTGGTAGTTTGTAACATCCCAAAATTATAAATTTTGGAATGTTAATAAAATTATTAGATTGATTGCTTGTTTGTTTGCTGAGTGATTGAAACTCGTGTGAAATTTGAAACTTTTCGAAACTTTTAAATGAGAGGGAATAAAATGACTTTCCCCTTCTCCGGTGAATTCAAATTCAAGCTTTTAAAAGCCAAGAGAGAAGATGACATGACTTCTTACACTATAAAGAATTTGAACGGAGATGTTTGCACTCGAATTTCCTTGCATTTCCATTCGTTTCTTCATGCAACAAAATACCGGGAAATACATTCTAGAGCGGAGGAACATGACCCCCGAAACCCACGGGCATTTTGAAAGTTATTTGAACCCTCAAACTTAGAGGATCATTTGAAAATTATTTGCAAAAATAAATAATCCTTTTAGGGATTTTTGGAAAAATAATTTTTTCTGAAG
>NC_058520.1:279369337-279376837 GCF_904849725.1 Hordeum vulgare subsp. vulgare
TCCGGAATGGTCCGGAAACGAAGATTGATATATAGGATGACCTCATTTGGTTACCGGAAGGTTTTCGTGCATTACTGGAAAAGTTTCGGGCTCATCGGTAGTGTACTGGGAGTGCCGGGAGGGGTGCCGGGGACCATCAGGAGGGGTGTCACGCCCCAAGGGGTCTCATGGGCTACGGGAAGAGATAAACCAGCCCCTAGTGGGCTGGAATAAGGTCCCACTAAGGCCCATATGGTTTGAGAAGGAAAAAACACAAGGTGGAAAGAGTTTCCAAGTGGGAAGGTGGAATCCTACTCCAAGTAGGATTGGAGTAGGACTCCTCCACCTCCAATTTCGGCCAAACCTTTAGGTTTTAAGGCTGCCTCCTCCCCTCCCTCCCTCCTATATATAGTGGGGTTTTAGGGCTGATTTGAGACAAATTTTGCCACGGCAGCCCGACCACATACCTCCACGGTTTTACCTCTAGATCGCGTTTCTGCGTAGCTCGGGCGGAGGCCTGCTGAGATTACATCACCACCAACCTCCGTAGCACCGTCATGCTGCCGGAAACTCATCTACCTCTTCGTCTCTCTTGCTGGATCAACAAGGCCGAGATCATCGTCGAGCTGTACGTGTGCTGAACGCGGAGGTGCCGTCCGTTCGGCACTAGATCGGAGCAAATCGTGGGACGGTTCGCGGGACGGTTCATGGGACGGTTCGCGGGGCGGATCGAGGGACGTGAGGACGTTCCACTACATCAACCGCGTTTCTTAACGCTTCTGCTGTGCGATCTACAAGGGTACGTAGATCGGAAATCCCCTCTCATAGATGGACATCACCATGATAGGTCTTCGTGCGCGTAGGAAAATTTTTGTTTCCCACGCAACGTTCCCCAACAGTGGTATCAGAGCTAGGTTCATGCGTAGATGTCTTCTCGAGTAGAACACAAAAGTTTTTGTGGGCGGTGCTGTGCGTTTTTCTGCCCTCCTTAGTCTTTTCTTGATTCCGCGGTATTGTTGGATCGAAGCGGCTCGGACCGACATTACTCGTACGCTTACGAGAGACTGGTTTCATCGCTACGAGTAACTCCGTTGCTCAAAGATGACCGGCGAGTGTCAGTTTCTCCAACTTTAGTGGAATCGGATTTGAGCGAGGAGGTCCATGGATGAGGTTAAATAGCAATTCGTATATCACCGTTGTGGTGTTTGCGTAAGTCAGATGCGATCCTACTAGATACCCATGGTCACCACGTAAAACATGCAACAACAATTAGAAGACGTCTAACTTGTTTTTGCAGGGTATGCTTGTGATGTGATATGGCCAACGATGTGATGTGATATATTGGATGTATGATATGATCATGTTGTAATAGTTAATATCGACTTGCACGTCGATGGTACGGCAACCGGCAGGAGCCATAGGGTTGTCTTTAAACTAACGTTTGTGCTTGCAGATGCGTTTACTATCTTGCTAGGACGTAGCTTTAGTAGTAATAGCATGAGTAGCACGACAACCCCGATGGCGACACGTTGATGGAGATCATGATGATGGAGATCATGGTGTGACGCCGGTGACAAGAAGATCGTGCCGGTGCTTTGGTGATGGAGATCAAGAAGCACATGATGATGGCCATATCATGTCACTTATGAATTGCATGTGATGTTAATCCTTTATGCATCTTATCTTGCTTAGAACGACGGTAGCATTATGAGGTGATCTCTCACTAAAATTTCAAGACGAAATTGTGGTCTCCCCGACTGTGCACCGTTGCGACAGTTCTTCGTTTCGAGACACAACGTGATGATCGGGTGTGATAGACTCAACGTTCACATACAACGGGTCCAAAACAGTTGCACACGCGGAACACTCGGGTTAAACTTGACGAGCCTAGCATGTGCAGACATGGCCTCGGAACACATGAGACCGAAAGGTCGAGCATGAATTGTATAGTTGATATGATTAGCATATGGATGCTTAGCACTGAAACTATTCTCGACTCACATGATGATCGGACTTGAGATAGTGGATTTGGATCATGTACCACTCAAATGACTAATTGTACTTTTTGAGATGTACTTTTTGAGTGGGAGTTCTTAAGTAATATGATTAATTGAACTAATTGTCATGAACATAGTCTAATGGTCTTTGCGAATTACGATGTAGCTTGCGCTATAGCTCTACTGTTTTTTATATGTTCCTAGAGAAAATTTAGTTGAAAGTTGATAGTAGCAAACTTTGCAGACTGAGTCTGTAAAACCGAGGATTGTCCTCGTTGCTGCGCAGAAGGCTTATGTCCTTAATGCACCACTCGGTGTGCTGCACCTCGAGCGTCGTTTGTAGATGTTGTGAACATCCGACATACACGTTTCTGATGACTACACGCTAGTTCAGTACAAAATACTTAATGGCTTAGAAGCAAGGCGCCGAAGACGTTTTGAAACGTCACGGAACATGAGAGATGTTCTAAAGAGATGAAATTGTGATTTCATGCTTGTGACATTGTTAAGAGGTATGAGACCTCCGACAAGATTCTTTGTTCACGAAGTAAAGGAGAAAAGCTCAATCATTGAGCGTGTGCTCAGATTATCTGAGTACGACAATCGCTTGAATCAAGTGGGAGTTGATCTTCCAGATAAGATAGTGATGGTTCTCCAAAGTCACTGCCACCAAGCTGTGAGAGCTTCGTGATGAACTATAACATGTCAAGGATAGATACAATGATCCTTGAGCGATTCACGATGTTTGACACTGCGAGAGTAGAAATCAAGAAGGAGCATCAATAGTTGATGGTTAGTAAAACCACTAAGTTTCGAGAAAGGCAAGGGCTAGAAGGGATACTTCATGGAATGGCAAAGCAGTTGCTGCACTAATGAAGAGACCCCAGATTAAACGCAAGCCCGGGACTAAGTGCTTCTGCTATGAGGGGAACGGTCACTGAGGCGGAGCAACTCTAGATACTTGGTAGATAAGAAGGCTGGCAAAAGTCGAAAGAAGTATATTTGATATACATGATGTTGATGTGTACTTTACTAGTACTCCTAGTAGCACGAGGGTATTGGATACCGGTTCGGTTGCTAAGTGATTAGTAACACGAAATGAAAGCTACGGCATAAACGGAGACTAGCTAAAGGCGAGGTGACGATACATGTTGGAAGTGTTTCCAAGGTTGATATGATCAAACGTCGCACACACCCTCTACCATCGGGATTGGTGTTAAACCTAAATAATTGTTATTTGGTGCTAGCGTTAAGCATGAACATGAATGGATCGTGCTTATTGCAATACGATTATTCATTTAAAGAAAATAATGGATACTCTATTTGCTTGAATAATCACCTTCAATGGTTTATTGAATCTCGATCGTAGTGTTACACATGTTCATGATATTGGTGCCAAAAGATACGAGGTAATGATGATAGTACCACTTAGTTGTGGCACTGCCGCTTGAGTCATGTTGGTATAAATTGCATGAAGAGGCTCCATGCTGATGGATCTTTATATTCACTTGATTTTGAATCACTAGTGACATGCAAATCATACCACATGAGCAAGGCCTTTTTTTCATTGAGATGAAACAAGATAGTAACTTGTTGGAAGTGATACATTTTGATGTATGCAGTCCAATAGGTGCTGAGGCACGCAGTGGATATGTAGTGACCCGACTCAAGACGAGTCAAGCCTCTATGTTTCTGTGCCATCCCTGGATCACTATGCTGGCACACACAGTACATCGATGTATATATCAAAGTGCAATCACATGTAAATAGCGTAAAACTGATATATACCTTAAATATTTCAGCGGAAGCAGTTGAGTGTAGACCGTAACCCTGAATCGTACTCTTACTCGTCGAAGAGAAATATCTGCAACATAAGACGTTGCAGCCGTGTAGGTCAGCATATTGAATATGTCGGCAAGTCACATAAGAGAGGGGTGAAAAGTAATCATCTATACTATATGCATATATGGCAGGTGGGGCTATAAGTTTTTAGCGAAAAAGCAAGTTTTCTCCTACATCAAGAGAGGGCTAAAAGCAAAATGTTACTACATTGTTGGTTGTTAACGAGATGGTTCTGCCAACCAGTTCTCGTACCCGAGTTGTCAATAATTACCCTCATCAAATATACTTAATGGTGTTGAGAAATCCAGATAACTTCAGTTCCTTTGGCTCAAGTTGTCCATGACCGTGGACACGGCTAATCGATTAGGTTTGAGTACTCTGCAGAGTTTTGCACACGTTCCCCACAAGATTTGATCTCCTCCGAGTATTTCTTCGCACTTCAGGGTGTTTGAAGGCCGGATGATCAAAACATGGTCTTTCAACGGGTCCCTCTGAATCCCTGTTGGTGCCCATCCATTCCTACCGTTCTTCTACATCTGCTGGCACCGCCTGTCCAGAGTCGCCGCGTTGTCCAACCAAGCCAGAGCCCATTATGACTTGTGGCTATGCAGGTAAGCCTTGGGTCTTGAAACTATCCGCCCGTCTCTTTGAGCCTGGGTGAAGCTTTCCGCAGGATGTCATGGCCGTCCCAAGAATCCCGGGCATCCATTGGGTTCCCCAGGGAGCCGATCAACCGTCCTTCGCCCAGAGTTGCATTGCGTCCGAGGTCTTGAAAATCTTGTCTTAATCGGACTTGATTATTTAATCAACCTCGCATCGCTCGTGTTATGCACTCAACCGAAATCCCGTCTACTCAAGCATAGCAATATGAAATTTGTCGTCCCGGGGCCAAGTATCGGGGTTGTTGTGTGCCTATCACAAGATACTACAATCTATTCTAAAATTTCCAAATACCTAAGAAGCATGCAATTGGGCATAGGATGGTAGAACTACGATGCAGAAAACAATGGTGATAGTATGATCAAAGTGACTTGCCTGGTGATGTTGACGAAGAAGAATTTCTCGAGAAAATAACTTGATAGACTACTCGTCACTCTCCGATGAAATCTATATAACAAACATATCATTCACATAATCACTCATACTAGCAATCATTCTAACAATCAAAACAAAAGAGAGAGAGCGAATAAGAAACCGAAAGAAAACTTCAAATAAGACTAGGAAGTCTTCTACTACGTCAAACACTAAATAGTTTTGTCTAACAGAAAATAAAACACTAAAATATAAAAAATAACAGAAAAAAAAATATAAAATTACTAAGATAACAGAAGTAAAATTTACAAAACAATATTATTTTATAAGTATTTTCAAAATAGGAAATCAAACTAGCAATGCAATCAATTCGCAAGTTAGTATAGAACTAGAATTGATTCCGTGCAAACAAATAAGAATAAATAAAATAAAATTTTGTTGTTGTTGAAAAGTTACTGGTAAATATCAGAAAACAAAATATAACTTGTCACAATTACAAAAAAAACATATTAAGAACAATTAATACAAAAGAAATAGCAAGAAAACAAAAAAGGCTAAAACAGAATCTGTTTTGCTTAAAACCCTAAGTAAAATTATATAAAAAACATTGAAACTTAAACTACTGAAAGATACGATCAATAGGAAACAGCAGCAAAAAGAATGAAATTAAAAGCTATTTTTAAACTCCCGGAATAAGCAAAACAAATTTAATTCAAATCTGATCTAACTCAATTTTTATAAATCCAAACATAGACAAATTATATATCTACAGAAACTGCATAAACTTTGTGATCCAACGCAAAAAGAATCATCTAATTTGGAGTTACACACTAATAGATATGAATTTTCTAAGATTGCAATTTTCTGAAAAAACTGCAATACGGGATTTCGTGGATCTCACCATGGGTGACACAGAGGAAGAACTCCGGCGAGGTAGCTGCTCCGGCGAGGTGGGGAGGTCGACGGCGGGGTGGGGAATCGGCGGAGGAGTAGCACGGCAGGGGGTGGGGCGCTGCAGAGGCTCGGCAGGGGTGATGGGGAAGCGCCACGAGACCTACTGTACTCCGTTCTTGACAGGAAGATGAGGATGGTGGCGCCGTGGCTACGAGCATGGGAACAGGGCGTTTCTCGAGGGGAATGGAACGACGAGGACGAGGGGATCCTTTATAGGTGGCGAGGAGGTGCTGGGAGGGAAGGATTTCGCGAATCCCGGAGGTCGGGATCTCCTCTCCATGGAATGAAAACTTCCTGTGACGTGAGGGAGAGAGGAGGAAGAAGATGATCTCCTGTTGGGCTAGAATAGGAAAGTGCTTAATGGGCCAGCAGGTTTTTCCTAACAAAACGATTCCTTTCCTATTTTTAAAACTAGGAAACTAAAACGATAAAAAGGAAATCAAATCAATTCAGAATAAAGACTTTTTATATACTAAAATTATCAGAAAAATATAATATAGATGATGGGCATTTTTCCACAGCAAAAATAAAAACTTCAGAAAAAATTATTTTCACAAAATTGCCTAAAAGGTTTATTTTCTTTTGCAAATAATTTTCAAATGACCCTCTAAGTTTGAGGGTTCAAATAACTTTCAAAATGCCTGTGGGTTCGAAGGTCATGTTCCTCCTCTCTAGAATGTATTTCCCGGCATTTCTTGCACGAAGAAAACGAATGGAAATGCAAAAGAATTCAAATGCAAATATCTCCGTTCAAATTCTTTGTAGTTGAAGAAGTCATGTCATCTTCTTTCTTTGCTTTTTAAAGATTGAATTTGGATTCATCGGAGATGGGGAAAGTCATTTTATTCCCTCTCATTCAAAAGTTTTTGAAAAGTTTCAAATTTCACACAAGTTTCAATCACTCAAGCAAACAAACAAACAATCATTCTAATAATTACTTTAACATTCCAAAATTTGGGATGTTACATCTTGAAGTCTCCGTCCGTCTCTTCGAGCTTGGGTGAAGCTTTCCGCAGGATGACATGGCCTCTCTAGCATCCCGGGCATCCACTTGGTTCTCCAGGGAGCCGATCATCCGTCCTTCACCCAGAGTTGCATTGCGTACGAGGTCTTGAAAATCTTCTCTTAGCCGGTCTTGATTATTATATCAACCTCGCATCACTCGTGGTATACACTCAACCGATAACCTGTCTACTCAAGCATAGCATTAAGAAATTGTCGTCCCGGGGCCAAGTATCGGGGTTGTTGTGTTCCTACCACATGATACTACAACTTATACTAAAGTTTCCAAGTACCTAGGCAGCATGCAATTGGGCAAAGAAAGGTGATCTACCATGCATCGAAAACATAGGTAAAATAACATGATCAAAATGACTTGCCTTGATGATAGTTGTCTTGCTCGAGCGCTTCTAAGTACCACGCTTCGCACTCTGGATGATCTACCGATACAAACACAAAGCACACCATAAGCACTTCAATCATGCCACAAGTAAAAATAACATCGCAAGTAAGGATTTGCTATAGTCTAAGCCAAAGAATTCATCACGCGCCGGTATGGCAGAAACTTGTTTCTCTTGAAAACACCAGGAAAAGTACTTTACAAATTTTGAAACTTCTACCGCAGTAAGATTTTATCACTAGGAAGCAGTAGCAAAAAGAATCAACTCAAAATCATTTTTTAAACTCCTGGAATAGG
>NC_058520.1:279384337-279389337 GCF_904849725.1 Hordeum vulgare subsp. vulgare
GGGAGGCACTCGGGGAGAGGGGGCTCGGGCGGCGGCTCCTGGAGGCAGGGTCGACGAAGGGTGGCAGTAGCTCCGGCGGGGGCGGGCGGTGGAGCGAGGGCGGCGGCTCGGCGAGGTTGAGTAGGGAACGGGGCCGGCTAGGGGTGGTCTTTATATAGGCTAGGAGGGGCTCGGGCTTAGGAAGGAGAGGGAGGCAGTGGGGAAGGAAATCGCGGGTGGGTGCTGCTCGGCTCGGTTTCGGTCTGGGAGAAAGAAGGAAGGAGAGGAAGGGAGGAGAAGGCCGCGGGAGAGGTGGCTCGGGCAGTTGGCCCCTTGGGCAGAGAGAGGGAGGCGGTGGGGAGTGGCTCGGTCGGCCGAAATCAAGGGATCTGGGATCCCTGGGGATGGGAGGGAATCGGCCCAGGCTAAGATGCGCCCAGGGCGGCGGCTAGAAAAAAAAAGGTTTCCTAATATCAATCTTTCCAAAACAGAAAAATATCAAAGCTAAAAAAGAAAATAAATCAAAATATCTATATATGGTATTATATATCAAAAAAATCAGGAAAAGAATCTCTACCCGAATAACATTTTTTTAAAGCCTTAAAAAAATGTTTTTTCAGAAATTCCCAAATTTTCTTTATTTCTTTTTGCAATTATTTTTGCAAAAGAACTTTGGGTTTTCTTGGCTCCAACATTTCCAAAATTCCCGTACGTTGGAGGGTCATTTTCCTCCGCTCTCTCTCTTGCGTGCAAGAGAGTTTTCCCCGGACATTTCTCGCGCGATGGAAATGCAAAACAAAAGACGAAAGAATTTCCCGGCATTTCTTGCACGAAGAGAACAAATAAAAGTGCAAGGGAATTCAAATGTAAATATCTCCGTTCAAATCTTTTATAGTTGAAGGAGTCATGTCTTCTTCTCTCTGGGCTTTTTAAAAGCTTGAATTTGAATTCACCGGAGAAGGGGAAAGTCATTTTATTCCCTCTCATTCAAAAATTTCGAAAAGTTTCAAATTTCACACAAGTCTCAATCACTCAACAAACAAACAAACAAGGAAATCTAATAATTATATTAAGATTCCAAAATTTAAAATTTTGGGATGTTACAAACTACCACACTTAAAATGAATCTCGTCCTCGAGATTCCAAGAGGCTAGAAAGAAAGGTTATGGTTTGGGGGTCTTCTAACAAATCCAATCTCCGGCAAGGTGGGATGGTACCACACTTAAAGTGAGAGATAATGGTCCCTCAAAATGCTTTAACGATCCTCTGGGGTTTTGGCAACTAACATCGCACAGTCTTCATATTAAATCCTTTGGTGATGCTCTCCCGTTATATTCATAACGTTTTCCATCAAAATCAAGTGCTCTTCCGTTGATATAAGCTTCTTCCGTCACTGGGTCTTCTTAACTGACAGTCTCGTGGTCAATTCTAAATAACATATCGATGGTTCTCATGGTGGTCTACCATTTGTGGTTATCCTGCAGAGAGAGGGGTCTTGGTTTCATCCTCACCGTAAAGTTTCCTACACGTGACAACAAGTGCCATATACATGGGCTTTCATTATACCATTCTAAGGCTCAAACAAAAGATTCAAAGAACGTCATCTCTCTCTATGGGTAAGTCTCTCAGATTTACCATTCCGCATAGCAAGATAAATGATAAGAGTAAGTCGTCATGGTGATCAATCCATTCCGCACCCAAATCATTTCTCTGTATAAGGTTTAGCGAATCTCGCATTCTAACACTTGGGCATCCTCACAAGCATTGTAGAATTTCTCTTGTCCACGAACGAAGTTCGGATAATCTATTGGTTCTGCAAGCTGAACGAAATATCTATCGTATCTTCACAACTCTCAGGTCTTCGTATGCTCCTAAGAAAACGTTTGCTGATCCATCATAGCTTCTTCCATAAATCATATTCATTTCATAATCAATCCTTTATTACATCCTTGCTTTCTTCAAAATTCCAACTCAAAAGTAATTTATTACTAATGTTTCCATCCACATTGTTCGGTATGGTCAAACATTTCTGCCAACTTTATTCATCTATCTCTCTTGGAGGTACTTAGTTCCACTCCAACTTTCCGAGGTGCAACTTGAAATCATCCATCTTTTGCTTCATCCTGGTGGTCATGAGCTTCATCTCCATCATCTCCGCACGTACTTCATTTAGGTATTCCTAGGTATGACGGAGTCTTGCTTCAAGTATCTCTCCAATCTGACGTATGGCTTCCATGGCAGCTTCACGAACAGCATCAAAGAAGGTTGCTCGTGGTACACGTGAAATGAAAAAGTATTGCCCCATAGTCTTTGGACAAACTCCTTTCACATGGTGGAGGTGTACTTCCACGTACCAAAGTTCCAATCCATTTTCCACAAATGGGTAGCCTTTGTAGACTGCATCTCCTTCAAGATGAATGTGCTTCATCATGTCCTTCAGGATTTTCGGGTAATCATGATCACTGGTCAGGGTCATGATCGTTTCTGGGCCCTTGAGGAATGACTCGTAGAGAGTTGTCATATGCAGGTGTCAGTAAATAGGTACTCTGAGGAATGTATATGTCTCCTTGGTAGTTATGGCACATTCCTACTCAGTTGATCCTGTGGGTTTACCGATTACTACCACACTTAAATGAATTATACTCATGCCTGCATAGACCATATTTTCTCATATCCTCATAATGTTCAGAGATCTTTGCTCATAGAGAAACAACGCATACAGTTTCAACATAGGCAATCATGAGACAATAAATTCCATTTATTCATGATGTTATTACAATCTCAGGGACTTCTGTTACAAAAAAATTCACTCCATGATCTTACGAAAAACAAGAGTGCTTCGGATTACACTTATTGCCATGGTCAAAACTTAACTACTCCATTCTAGCTATCTTCCTTTGTGGACAATCGCTGGCAAAATGTCCTGCTTCCTTGCAACAAAAGCAAATGATTTCTGACAAGTCTCGAGGCTTCTTAGCTTCTGCTTTTGCTCCTTGGATTCCCGGCTTCCTTCCTGAGAACTTGTATTTGTGGTGGCCAAATTTCATACACTTGTAACATCTGACATGACTCAGGTCTTTGTCTACAGAGATTTGGTTCTTTCGATGGTACTTTTTCTTCGTTCCGGACTCCTTTATCTTGGTCAGTTCTTCTATTTCAAGTGGATCAAACTCCACTTCTTCCGTCGGGAAGTATCCCAGATAATCTTGGCTTCTCTTCGTGCAGTCCTGTGAATAATGTCCTTCTTCTCCACATGAGTAGCATGCATTGGAGAAAAATCTGGTCAGACCTTGTCCATCAGGGTCTTCAATATTTTCGTTCATCACCGGTTCTTCTAGAATCTTCTTCTTGAGTGTTTCCTTCATTGCATCTTTCTGCTGCTTGACAACCTGTTGCACCTTGGGGTAAATGTGACGCTGAGCTGGGTAGTGGGTGGTTCCTTCACAAAGGAAACAAGTCACCTGACTACTTGGGCACTCCTGAGCTGGGTGATTTTCTTCACAATGAGTGCATCCATGCTTGTGTTCTTCCTAGGTGTGTCCTATTTCTCCACAGATCTTGCATGCACAAGTCCTCTCCTTTGGATTGTCATAGCACTTCCAAATAAGACGAGATCTTAACAGAGTGTTCTTGAATTCGACCCAAGTTTTTGCTCCACTAAATCCTTGTATGGCATGGTGCATTTTCCACCAGATAGCAGCACTTTGGGTAAAGTACTGGAGAGCGTGTTCCACTTCATACTTCCTTGAGATCAAGTTGCTCCCGAAGTGGTTCTCCATGTTTTGAATCCATATATCAGCCTCCAGCTGGGTCATTGGTCCAGAGACTACAAGTCCAGCTTCATACTCCATCTGGTAGGGTTGAGGTTTTGGGGATGAGACGGGTAAGAGAGGGAGGAAGATACACACAATATAAACAATATTTTTGAGAATAGGTTTTATTTGTGGCCGTCGGAAAACACATACCAATGACGGCTCACAAATCATCGTAACTAACGTGGGTATATAACAGGGGTGTGGACTTCTAATGGTCTATAAATAATCGAACGCTTCAGGGTCTTTGAGTTCTTCGGGTGTTGAGAGTCTACTGTTGGTGTAGCTTCAATTCTTCAAACGCGTGGTGAAATCCTCTTTACTTTGAAGTAGAACTCCGTTGATTCTTCATGTGGTCAAAGGGGTAAGGGTATTGTCTAACTATTTGAGGTGAGAGGGAACATTCGATGAAATCAGAAGAGATGAGAAGTAAAAGGTGTTGTTGAAATAATTTTTTTGACAGATCCTTTCCTAAGAAATTTCCAATTTCTAGGGTCACGTCCTACAGTCAATATGTGCTCTGATACCATTTCTGTAGCGACCCGACTCAAAAACGAGTCAAGCCTCTGTGTTTCTGTGCCATCCCTGGATCTGTATGCTGGCACACACAGTACATCAATGTATATATCAAAGTGCAATCACATGTAAATAGCGTAAAACTGATATATTCCTTAAATATCTCAACGGAAGCAGTCAAGGGAGTGGAGTCCCAATAAACACCAACGGCAAGTTGAGTGTAGACCGTAACCCTGAATCGTACTCTTACTCGTCGAAGAAAAATATCTGCAACATGAGACGTTGCAGCCGTGTAGGTCAGCATATTGTATATGCCGGCAAGTCACAAGAGAGGGGTGAAAAGTAAACATCTATACTATATGCATATATGGCAGGTGGTGCTATAAGTTTTTAGCGTAAAGCAAGTTTTCTCCAACAACAAGAGAGGGTTAAAAGCAAAATGTTACTACATTGTTGGTTGTTAACGAGATGGTTCCGCCAACCAGTTCTCGTACTCGAGTTGTCAATAATTACCCTCATCAAATATTTATAATGGTGTTGAGAAATCCAGATAACTTCAGTTCCTTTGGCTCAAGTTGTCCATGACCGTGGACACGGCTAATCGATTAGGTTTGAGTACTCTCCAGAGTTTTGCACACGTTCCCCACAAGATTTGATCGCCTCCGAGTATGTCCTCGCACTTCAGGGTGTTTG
>NC_058520.1:279401837-279419337 GCF_904849725.1 Hordeum vulgare subsp. vulgare
TTTTCAAATGGGAGTTGAAACAGTAGAGAAATCAATTGCAAATTATTAGAGAACTAGAATTGATTTCATGATAACAAATAAAATAAAAATAAAAACTTGTTGAGAACCTACTGTTTAACTAAAAGAAACTAAACATAAACTTTCTGAAATATAAAAGAAATTAATTTAAAAACAATTATAAAAAAGAAATAGCTATAATCCTAAAAGAACTAAAACAGAATCTGTTTTGGTAAAAACCCCAAGTAAAATATTAAAAAAAACCGAAACTGAAACTACTCTAAGATATGATCAATAGGAAGCAGCAGCAAAAAGAATCAAATTAAAATCTATTTTTAAACTCCCGGAATAAGCAAAACATGCTTTAATTCAAATCTGATCTAACTCAATTTTTATAAATCCAAACATAGACAAATTATATATCTACAGAAACTGCTTAAAATATGTGATCCAACGCAAAAATAATCATCTAATTTGGAGTTATGCACTAATAGAGATGAATTTTCTAAGATTGCAATTTTCTGAAAAAACTGCAATACGGGATTTCGTGGATCTCACATGGGTGACACAGAGGTAGAACTCCGCGAGGTAGCTGCTCCGGCGAGGTGGGGAGGTCGCCGGCGGGGTGGGGAATCGGCGGAGGAGTAGCACGGCAGGGGGTGTGGCACTTGAGAGGCTCGGCAGGGGTGATGGGGAAGCGCCACGAGACCTACTGTACTCCGTTCTTGAGAGGAAGATGAGGATGGTGGCGCCGTGGCTACGAGCATGGGAACGGGGCTTTTCTCGAGGGGAATGGAACGAGGAGGACGAGGGGATCCTTTATAGGTGGCGAGGAGGTGCTGGGAGGAAACGAGATTCGCGAATTCCGGAAGGGGAGGATCTCTTGGTTCCTGCCATGGAAGTTCGTGGTAACGTGAATGACTAGAGGAAGGAGAAGATACTAAACGGGCCAGATTTGGAAACTCCTTAATGGGCCAGCTCTTTATTTCCTATTAAACGCGATTTCTTTCCTTTTTCAAAACTACGAAACTAAAACGATAAAAGGGAAATCAAATCAATTCGCAATATAGAGTTTCTATATACTAAAATTATTAGAAAAATAAAATCTAAATGATGGGCATTTTTTCCCCGGCCAAAATAAAAACTTAAAAAAAATGTTTTTCCAAACAATCCCTAAAAGCATTATTTCTTTTTGCAATTATTTTCTCAAATAAAATTTTGGTTTTTTTTCTTTGCTCAAAATATTTCAATGAATGCCCCTTGCTTTTGGAGGGTCATTTTCCTCCGCTCTTTCTTGCGTGCAAGAATTTTGTCGGGGCATTTTCTCGGGGAAGAAAAATATAGAAGCAAGGGCAAATATTTTGAAAGGATTCAAATGCAAACTCCGTTCAAATTCTTTATAGTTGAAGAAGTCATGTCATCTTATCTCTTTGCTTTTAAAAGGTTGAATTTGAATTCATCGGAGATGGGGAAAGTCATTTTATTCCCTCTCAGTCAAAAGTTTTTGAAAAGTTTCAAATTTCACACAAGTTTCAATCACTCAAGCAAACAAACAAACAATCTAATAATTATTTTAACATTCCAAAATTTGGGATGTTACAAACCTACCACGCTTAAAATGAATCTCGTCCTCGAGATTCGAAGAGGCTAGAAAGAAAGGTTAGGGTTTGGGGCTGTTCTAACAAATCCAACTTCCGGCAAAGTGGGATGCTACCACACTTAAAATGAGTGGTACTGGTCCCTTAAGATTTTAACAAACATGTGGGGGTTTTCGCATCTGACTCCTCAGAGTCTTCATGTCTTCCGCTATATTCATAACGTTTCCATTAAAACGAGGGTCCTTCTTTTGATATAAGCTTCTTCCTTTACTGGGTCTTCTTAACTAACAGTCTCGTTATCAATTCTAAATAACCTATCGATGATTCTCATGGTGGTCTACCATTTTTGGTTATCCTGCAGAGAGAGGGGTCTTGGTTTCATTCTCACCGTAAAATTTCCTACGTGTGACAACATGTTCCATGTACATGGGGCTTTTCTTATACCATTCTAAGGCTTAAACAAAAGCTTCAAAGAACGTCGTCTCTCTATATGGGTAAGTCTCTCAGATTTACCATTCCGAATAGCAAGATAAACGATAAGAGTAAGTCGTCATGGTGATCAATCCATTCCGCACCCAAATCATTTCTCTGTATAAGGTTTAGCAAATCTCGCATTCTAACACTTGGGCATCCTCATAAGCGTTGCAGAACTTCTCTAGTCCACGAACGAAGTTCGGATAATCCATTGGTTCTGCAAGCTGAACGAAACATCTATCGTATCTTCACAACTCTCAGGTTTTGGTATGTTCCTAAGAAAACGTTTTTCTGATCCATCATAGCTTCTTCCATAAATCATATTCATTTCATAATCAATCCTTTATTGCATCCTTGCTTTCTTCAAAATTCTAACTCAAAAGTAATTTATTACAAATGCTACCATCCACATTGTTCGGTATGGTCAAACATTTCTGCCAACTTTATTCATCTGTCTCTCTTGGAGGTACTTTAGTTCCACTCGAACTTTCCGACGTGCTCCTTGAAATCATCCATCTTTTGCTTCACCATGGTGGTCATGAGCTTCATCTCCATCATCTCCGCACGTGCCTCACTCAGGTATTCCTGGGTATGATGGAGTCTTGCTTCAAGTATTTCTCCAATCTGACGTATGGCTTCCATGGCAGCTTCACGAACAGCATCTAAGAAGGTTGCTCGTGGTACACGCGAAATGAAAAAGTATTGCCCCATAGTCTTTGGACAAACTCCTTTCACATGGTGGAGGTGTACTTCCCCATACCAAAGTTCTACTCCACTTTCCATGAACGGGTAGCCTTTGTAGACTGCATCTCCTTCAAGATGAATGTGCTTCATCATGTCCTTCAGGATTTTCGGGTAATCATGATCACTGGTCAGGGTCATGATCGTTTCTGGGCCCTTGAGGAATGACTCGTAGAGAGTTGTCATATGCAGGTGTCAGTAAATAGGTACTCAGAGGAATGTATATGTCTCCTTGGTAATCATGGTACACTCCTACTCAATGGATCCTGAGGGTTTACCGATTACTACCACACTTAAAATGAATTATACTCATGCCTGCATAGACCATATTTTCTCATATCCTCATAATGTTCAGAGATCTTTGCTCGAAGAGAAACAACGCATACAGTTTCAACATAGGCAATCATGAGACAATAAATTCCATTGATTCATGAAGTTATTACAATCTCAGGGACTTTTGTTACAAAAATTTCAACTCCATGATCTCATGAAAAACAAGAGTACTTCAGATTACACTTATTGCCATGGTCAAAACTTAACTACTCCATTCTAGCTTTCTTCCCATGTGGACAATCGCTAGCAAAATGTCCTGCTTCCTTGCACCGAAAGCAAATGAGTCCTGACAAGTCTCGAGGCGTCTTAGTGTTTGCTTTTTGCTCCATGGGTTTCCGGCTTCCTTCCTGAGCACATGTATTTGTGGTGGCCAAATTTCATACACTTGTAACATCTCACATGACTCAGGTCTATGTCTGCAGAGATTTGGCTCTTCCGAGGGTACTTTCTCTTCTTTCCGGACTCCTTTTTTTGGCCAGTTCTTCTATTTCAAGTGGATCAAACTCCACTTTTTCCGTCGGGAAGTTTCCCAGATACTCTTGGCTTCTCTTCGTGCATTCCTGTGAATAATGTCCTTCTTCTCCACATGAGTAGCATGCATTGGAGAAAAAATCTGGTGAGACCTTGTCCATCAGGGTCTTCAATATTTTTGTTCATTATCGGCTCTTCTAGAATCTTCTTCTTGAGGGTTTCCTTCACTGCATCTTTCTACTGCTTGACAACTTGTTGCACCTTGGGGTAAATATGACACTCAGCAGGGTAGTGGGTGGTTCCTTCACACAAGAAAAAAGTCACCTGACTAGTTGGGCATTCCTCAGCTGGGTGATTTTCTTCACAATGAGTGCATCCATCCTTGTGTTCTTCCTGGGTGTGTCCTATTTCTCCACAGATCTTGAATGCACAAGTCTTCCCCTTCGGATTATCATAGTATTTCCGAATGAGACGGGATCTTAACAGAGTCTTCTTGAATTCGTCCCAAATTTCTGCTCCACTGAATCCTTGTATGGCATGATGCATTTTCCACCAGATTGCAGCACTTTGTGTAAAGTACTAAAGAGCGTGTTCCAGTTCATACTTCCTGGAGATCAAGTTGCTCCCGAAGTGGTTCTCCATGTTCTGAATCCATATCTCCGCTTCCAGCTGGGCCATTGGTCCAGAGACTACAAGTCCAGCTTCTACTCCATCTGGTAGGGTTGAGGTTTTGGGGATGAGAGGGGTCAGAGAGGGAGATACACATGATACAAACAATATTTTTGGGAATGGGTTTTATTTGTGGCCGTCGGAAAACACACACCAATGACGGCTCACAAATCATCGTATCTAACATGAGTATATAAAAGGGGTTTGGACTACTAATGGTCATATAAATATTCGAACGCTTCGGGGTCTTTGAGTTCTTCGGGTCTTGAGAGTCTTCAATTGGTCACCTTCAATTCTTCAAATGCATGTTGATATCCTCCTTACTTTGAAGTAGAGCTCCGTTGATTCTTCATGAGGTCAAAGGGGTAAGGGGATTGTATAACTAATGGAGGTGAGAGAGAGTATTTGATGAAATCAGAAGAGATGAGAAGTAAAAGGTGTTCTTGAAAATATTTTTTTTTGAGAGATTCTTCCCCAAGGGATTTCCAGTTTCTAGGATCACGTCCTACAGTCAACATGTGCTCTGATACCATTTCTGTAGCGACCCGACTCAAAACGAGTCAAGCCTCTGTGTATCTGTGCCATCCCTGGATCAGTATGCTGGCACACACAGTACATCAATGTATATATCAAAGTGCAATCACATCTAAATAGCGTAAAACTGATATATACCTTAAATATCTCAGCGGAAGCAGTCAAGGGAGTGGAGTCCCAATAAACACCAACGGCAAGTTGAGTGTAGACCGTCATCCTAAATCGTACTCTTACTCGTCGAAGAAAAATATCTACAACATAAGACGTTGCAGCCGTGTAGGTCAGCATATTGAATATGCCGGCAAGTCACATAAGAGAGGGGTGAAAAGCAATCATCTATACTATATGCATATATGGCAGGTGGGGCTATAAGTTTTTAGCGAAAAGCAAGTTTTCTCCTACATTGTTGGTTGTTAACGACATGGTTCCACCAACCAATTCTCATACCCATCTTGTCATTAATACCCACATCAATATTATTATTTGTGTTGAGAATTTCAGATAACTTCAGTTCCTTTGGCTCAAGTTGTCCATGACCGTGGACACGGCTAATCGATTAGGTTTGAGTACTCTGCAGAGTTTTGCACACGTTCCCCACAAGATTTGATCGCCTCCGTGTATGTCCTCGCACTTCAGGGTGTTTGAAGACCAGATGATCAAAACATGGTCTTTCAACGGGTCCCTCTGAATCCCTGTCGGTGCCCGTCCATTCCTACCGTTCTTCTACATCTGCTAGCACCGCCTGTCCAGAGTCGCCGTGTTGTCCAACCAAGCCAGAGCCCATAATGACTTGTGGCTGTGCAGGTAAGCCTTGGGTCTTGAAAATATCCGTCTGTCTCTTTGAGCCTGGGTGAAGCTTTCCGTAGGATGTCATGGCTTGTCCAGCATCCCGGGTCATCCACTCGGTTCTCCAGGGAGCCGATCAACCGTCCTTCACCCAGAGTTGCATTGCGTCTGAGGTCTTGAAAATCTTTTCTTAAGCGGTCTTGATTATTTAATCAACCTTGCATCACTCGTGTTATGCACTCAACCGAAATCCCGTCTACTCAAGCATAGAAATATGAACTTTGTTGTCCCGGACCAAGTATCGGGGTTGTTAGGTGCCTACCACATGATACTACAATATGTAACCATAATTTCCAAGTACCCAATCAGCATGCAATTGGGCATAGGATGGTAGAACTACGATGCATAAAACATAGGTGATACATGATCAAATGACTTGCCTGGTGATGTTGATGAAGAAGAATTATCGTTCTCGAGAAATAACTTGATAGACTATTCGTCACTCTCCGATGAAATCTATATAACAAACATATCATTCACATAAGCACTCATACTAGCAATCATTCTAGCAAACAATACAAAAGAGAGAGCGAATAAGAATCCGAAAGAAACTTTAACTGAAACTAGGAGTCTTCTACTACATCAACCACTGAATTGTTTTTTTGTTCTAACTGAAAATAAAACATTAAATAACAGAGAACTAAGATATAAATTTAACCAAGATAAAATAAAGTATTTTACATAAAACTATTTTGGAAGTATTTTTAAATGGGAGTTGAAACTGTAGAGAAATCAATTGCAAGTTATTAGAGAACTAGAATTGATTTCATGATAACAAATAAAATAAAAATAAAAACTTGTTGAGAACCTACTGTTTAACTAACAGAAACTAAACATAAACTTTCTGAAATATAAAAGAAATTAATTTAAAAACAATTATAGAAAAAGAAATAGCCATAATCCTAAAAGAACTAAAACAGAATCTGTTTTGGTAAAAACCCCAAGTAAAATATTAAAAAAAAACAGAAACTGAAACTACTGAAAGATATGATCAATAGGAAGCAGCAGCAAAAAGAATCAAATTAAAAGCTATTTTTAAACTCCCGGAATAAGCAAAATAAGCTTTAATTCAACTCTGATCTAACTCAATTTTTATATATCCAAACATAGACAAATTATATATCTACAGAAACTGCATAAAATTTGTGATCCAACGCAAAACGGATCATCAAATTTCGAGTTACACACTAATAGATATGAATTTTCTAAGATTGCAATTTTCTGAAAAAATTGCAATACGGGATTTCGTGGATCTCACCATGGGTGACAAAGAGGAAGAACTCTGGCGAGGTAGCTGCTCCGGCGAGGTGGGGAGGTCGCCGGCGGGGTAGGGAATCGGCGGAGGAATAGCACGGCTGGGGGTGGGGCGCTGGAGAGGCTCGGCAGGGGTGATGGGGAAGCGCCACGAGACCTACTGTACTCCGTTCTTGACAGGAAGATGAGGATGGTGGCGCCGTGGCTACGAGCCTGGGAACGGGGCGTTTCTCGAGGGGAATGGAAGGAGGAGGACGAGGGGATCCTTTATAGGTGGCGAGGAGGTGCTGGGAGGGAAGGAGATTCGCGAATTCCGGAAGGGGAGGATCTCTTGGTTCCTGCCATGGAAGTTCCTCGTAACGTGAATGACTAGAGGAAGGAGAAGATACTAAACGGGCCAGATTTGGAAACTCCTTATTGGGCCAGCTCTTTATTTCCTATTAAACGCGATTTCTTTCCTTTTTCAAAACTAGGAAACTAAAATGATAAAAGGGAAATCAAATCAATTCGGAATATAGAGTTTCTATATACTAAAATTATCAAAAAAATAAAATCTATATGATGGGCATTTTTTCTTCGGCCAAAATAAAAACTTAAAAAAAATGTTTTTCCAAAAAATCCGTAAAAGCATTATTTCTTTTTGCAATTATTTTCTCAAATTAAATTTTGGTTTTTTTTCTTTGCTCAAAATATTTCAATGAATGCCCCTGGTTTTTGGAGGGTCATTTTCCTCCGCTCTTTCTTGCGTGCAAGAATTTTGTCGGGGCATTTTCTCGGGGAAGAAAAATATAGAAGCAAGGGCGAATATTTTGAAAGGATTCAAATGCAAACTCCGTTCAAATTCTTTATAGTTGAAGAAGTCATGTCATCTTCTCTCTTTGCTTTTAAAAGGTTGAATTTGAATTCATCGGAGATGGGGAAAGTCATTTTATTCCCTCTCATTCAAAAGTTTTTGAAAAGTTTCAAATTTCACAGAAGTTTCAATCACTCAAGCAAACAAACAAACAATCTAATAATTATTTTAACATTCCAAAATTTGGGATGTTACACAACCGCAACAACGACGACGACGACGACGATGACGACGTCGACGACGACAGCAACGACGATGACGACAACGACAACGACAACACCAACACCAACCGCAACATCACCAACAACAGCAACAACAACAACAGCAACAGCAACAACAGCAACAGCAACAGCAACAGCAACACCAACACTAACACCAACACCAAGAACAACTGCACCAACAACAGCAACAACAACAACACCAACAACAGCAACAGCAACAGCAACAACAACAACAACAACAACACCAACACCAACACCAACACCAACACCACCACAACCAACAACTACAACAACAACACCAACACCAACACCAACACCAACACCAACACCAACACCACCACCAACAACAACATCACCAACAACAGCAACAAAAACAACAACAATAGCAACACCAACACCAACACCAACACCAACACCAACACCAACAGCACCAACAACAGCAACAACAACAACAACAACAACAACAACAACACCACCAACAGCTACTACAATGACAATAACAACAACAACACCAACACCAACACCAACAGCAGCACTAACACCAAGAACAACAACAACATCACCAACAACAGCAACAGGAACAGCAACAACAGCTGCAGCAGCAACAGCAACACCAGCACCAACACCAACACCAACACCAACAACAACAGCACCACCACCAACAACAACAACAGCAGCAGCAGCAACAACAACAACAACAACAACAACAACAACAACACCAACAGCAACAACAACAACAACAACAACAACAACAACAACACACTAGTAGAAAACAGGGCTTTGGTTCGGGCCTGGCCAGCCCATTAGTCCCGGTTCTTCATGAACCGGGACCCATGGGGGGCATTAGTCCCTGTTCATGAGTCCAGGGGGCCGGCCGGGGCCTCGTGGGCATTAGGCCCGGCTCGTCTTGACCCATTTGTCCTGGTTCGTCTGGACCCATTTGTCTCGGTTCTAGGCACGAACCAGGACCAATGGTCCATGCTCCTGGCCCACATCCTTTGGTACCAGTTTGTGCCTTGAATCAGTATAGAACGGGAGGCGTTAGTCCCGGTTTATGCCATGAACCGGGACAAATAATTTGCCTATATATACCAATCGCCGCAGCAGAGCACTCTGTTTTTTCTGGCCGACGAGGGGAGGGCATTTGGGTGCGCTAGCTCACCTCCTATGCACATGAGGTGTTCGATGAAATGCCTAAGCCACACTAGTTAAGCTTTATCCTCTCGAAGCTCGACCTCCGAGCTCCAGTTTTCTCGAGATTTGTCTAGATTTAGCGGTCCGTCACGCCTTGTCCCCGTTTTCACCGCCGTTGATCGCCCGCGTCGATCTCGTCGCCGACACCACCGTGGTGAGCCTCTTGTTCTTATCTTTTTTCTGATTTTCTTACTTTAGATAGAGACTTGTCTGATTTTATTACTTGAGATAGATACTTGTCTGATTTTCTTACTTTTGACACACATAATTATATATAATGCATGCAGATGAACCGACAATGGATGTATGGTGACAGACACACCTCCGAGTACAGGGCATGCATAATTTTCATAAAGTGGCTGAGGCAAAGAAGCAGAGTGGTTTTATGTGTTGTCCATGGCATAAATGTGGGAATACGAAGTCTTACTCTGACCGGAAAATCCTTGACACCCACCTGCTTTACAAGGGTTTCATGCCACACTATAATGCTTGGATGAGGCAGGGAGAAATAGGGGTTATGATGGAAGACGGCGAAGAAGAAGAGGACGATGACAACTATGTCCCCCCTGAATACCGTGATGCTGCAATGGGGGGGGAGCTGCTGAAGATCAAGAGGAACCAGACGATGTGCCCGATGATGCTGCAACAGGGGAAGCTATTGAAGATCAAGAGGAACCAAACGATGTGCCTGATGATGATGATCTCCGCCGGGTCATTGTCGATGCAAAGACGCAATGCGGAAGTCAAAAGGAGAAGCTGAAGTTCGATCGCATGTTAGACGATCACAAAAAAGGGTTGTACCCCAATTGCGAAGATGGCAACACAAAGCTGGGTACCATACTCGAATTGCTACAGTGGAAGGAAGAGAATGCTGTGCCTGACAAAAGATTTGAGAAGCTACTGAAAATATTGAAGAAGAAGCTTCCAAAGGATGACGAATTGCCCGACAATACGTACGCAGCAAAGAAGGTCGTGTGCCCTCTAGGATTGGAGGTGCAGAAGATACATGCATGCCCTAATGACTGCATCCTATACGGTGGTGCGTACAAGGATTTGAACGCATGCTCGGTATGTGGTGCATTGCGGTATAAGATCAGACGAGATGACCCTGGTGATGTTGATGGTGAGCCCCGCAGGAAGAGGGTTCCTGTGAAGGTGATGTGGTATGCTCCTATAATACCACGGTTGAAACGACTATTCAGAAACAAAGAGCTTGCCAAGTTGATGCGATGGCACAGTGAGGACCGTAAGAAAGATGGGAAGTTGAGAGCACCCGCTGACGGGTCGTAGTGGAGAAAAATCGAGAGAGAGTACTGGGCTGAGTTTGCACGTGACCCAAGGAACGTATGGTTTGGTTTAAGCGCGGATGGCATTAATCCTTCCGGGGAGCAGAGCATCAATCACAGCACTTGTCCCGTGACTCTATGTATGTATAACCTTTCTCCTTGGATGTGCATGAAGTGGAAGTTCATTATGATGCCAGTTCTCATCCAAGGCCCTAAGCAACCCGACAACGACATTGATGTGTACCTAAGGCTATTAGTTGAAGAACTTTTACAGCTGTGGAATGGAAACGGTGTACGTGTGTCGGATGAGCACAGACAGGAGGAATTTGACCTGCATGCGTTGCTGTTTGTACCCATCAACGATTGGCCCGCTCTCAGTAACCTTTCAGGACAGACAAATAAGGGATACCATACATGCACGCACTATTTAGCTGACACCGAAAGTATATACCTGGACAAATGCAGGAAGAATGTGTACCTGGGCCATCGTCGATTTCTTACGACCAACCATCAATGTCGAAAGAAAGGCAAGCATTTCAAAGGCGAGGCAGATCACCGGGAGAAGCCCGCCATGCGTGACGGTGATCACGTACTTGCTATGGTCAATGATTTAAAAGTAATCTTCGGAAAGGGTCCCAACGGACTATCTGTTCCGAGTGACGTTGCGGGGCACGCACCCATGTGGAAGAAGAAATCTATATTTTGGGACCTACCCTACTGGAAAGACCTAGAGGTCCGCTCTTCGATCAACGTGATGCACGTCACGAAGAACCTTTGCGTGAACCTGCTAGGCTTCTTGGGCGTGTATGGGAAGACAAAAGATACCGCTGACGCACGGGAGGACCTGCAACGTTTGCATGAAAAAGATGGCATGCCTCCAAAGCAGTATGAAGGTCCGGCCAGCTACGCTCTTACCAAAGAAGAGAAGGAAATCTTCTTTGAATGCCTGCTTAGTATGAAGGTCCCGACTGGCTTCTCGTCAAATATAAAGGGAATAATAAATATGGCAGAGAAAAAGTTCCAGAACCTAAAGTCTCATGACTGCCACGTGATTATGACGCAACTGCTTCCGGTTGCATTGAGGGGGCTTCTACCGGGAAATGTCCGATTAGCCATTGTGAAGCTATGTGCATTCCTCAACGCAATCTCTCAGAAGGTGATCGATCCAGAAATCATACCAAGGCTAAGGAGTGATGTGGTGAAATGTCTTGTCAGTTTCGAGCTGGTGTTCCCACCATCCTTCTTCAATATCATGACGCACGTCCTAGTTCATCTAGTTGACGAGATTATCATTCTGGGCCCCGTATTTCAACAAAATATGTACCCCTTTGAGAGGTTCATGGGAGTCCTAAAGAAATATGTCCGTAACCGCGCTAGGCCAGAAGGAAGCATCTCCATGGACAATCAAACAGAGGATGTCATTGGGTTTTGTGTTAACTTCATTCCTGGCCTTAAGAAGATAGGTCTTCCTGAATCGCGGTATGAGGGGAGACTGACTAGAAAAAGCACACTTGGAGGGGACTCAATAATATGCAGGGAAGGATATTCTTGGTCTCAAGCACACTACACAGTACTAATGAACTCTACCTTGGTGACCCCTTATGTCGATGAACACAAGAACAGTCTGCGCTCCAAACACCCGGAGCGGTGCGACGACTGGATTACAAGGGAACACATCAGGACTTCCAGCAGTTGGTTGGAAACACGTCAAAGAGGTGAGAACATTGTTTGTGCTGAGCTGTACTCGGTGTCCAGGGCACCATCTTCAACTGTATTGACGTACAAAGGATACGAGATAAATTGGAATACATTTTACACGATCGCCCAAGATCAAAAGAGCACCAACCAAAACAGCGGTGTCCGCTTTGATGCAGCAACGGAGAGGGGAATAGACACATATTATGGTTACATAGTGGACATATGGGAACTGGAATACGGACATGATTTTAAGGTCCCTTTGTTTAAGTGCAAATGGATCAATCTGTCAGGAGGCGGGGTACAGGTAGACCGACAGTACGGAATGACAACAATGGATCTGAACAATCTTGGGTACACTGATGAACCGTTCGTCCTAGCCAATGATGTGGCACAGGTTATCTATGTGAAGGACATGTCTACCAAACCGAGAAAAAGAAAAGATAAGGAACCGAATACATCACACGATGAGCCATAGCGCCACATAGTTCTATCAGGAAAAAGGGACATCTTGGGAGTGGAGGGCAAGACAGACATGTCCGAAGATTATGAAAAGTTTCATGAAATTCCTCCATTCAAAGTCAAGGCTGACCCAAGCATCCTGATAAATGATGAAAATTATCCATGGTTACGGCGCGATAAGGAAAGGACACAAGAGAAGAAAAAGTGAAGAATTTCTCCACAACTATTATGATGATACCATGCCAACTTTCAACCTTTTCTTAGTTCATTTCAAATGCCTGTTGTAATAGACAAGTTTCCGTATGAAATCCTGATACTTCGAAAGAGCTTGTCCGTTTTGTACACGAAGTGCATCCTGTTTTTGCCGTAACCCTCTCAACTTTATTGCATATGCTATGTGGATGAAATGATGATACCATGCCAAATTCCAACCTTTTTAGAGTTCATTTGAAATGCTTTTCGATTTCAGGGTCATATAGCTCAAAATAATCAGTAAATGCATGAAAAATAACATATGAAGTCAAAAAGGGATGAAAATTAATGATGTAAGTAGAAACCAAATAAAATAAAATAAACTTTAATAAAACAAGAAGTCTTGACTAAAAGAATTATCATAAAAGAAAATAAATAAGTAATTAGAATTTTGTTACAAACTGTAATATCAAAAAGAATTATCATAAAAGAAAATAAATAAGTAATTAGAATTTTGTTACAAACTATAATAGCAAAAAGAATTATCATAAAAGAAAGTAAATAAGTAATTAGAATTTGGTTACAAACCTTAATAACAAAAATAATTATCATAAAAGAAAATAAATAAGTAATTAGAATCAAAAATGAAAGAAAAAAAAATTAGAAAAATAATTAAACATAGCACCGCACCGAGCGAGCACACGGCCTTTGGTCCCGGTTGGTGCCAAAAAACAAAAATTTAGTTGTAAGTAGAAACAAAAGAAGAAAAAAAGCAAAATATAAAAAACATTAATGGAAAAAAATAAAAAAATAGATGCGAATTTATAGAGAAAATTCAACCCAAATTAAAAGTGCTAGTTAGATTAACTAGCTAACTAGCACTTTGAAATTTAGGTTGAATTTTGTCTTTAAATTCGAGCTCGATGTTGCAGTCGCGGCGGAGCTTATAAACAGGTTCGGGAGCCCTTCGCTTGGCGAGGTGGGACTAAACATCCAACCACACCGCGGCTGTGGCAGGCACATGCCTTTAGTCCCCGTTTGTGGCTCCAACCGGGACCAAAGGCCTCTGCTTCCCGCCCTTCGGGCTGCTGAAAAGAGACCTTTCGTCCTAGTTGGTGGCTCCAACCAAGACTAATGCCCCCTTTAGTCTAACGAAAAGAGGCCTTTGTTCCCGGTTGGTGGCACCAACCGGGATCAAAGGCCTTTGCTATATAGGCCGCACTTGAAAATTTCAGATTGGTAACGCCACTATTGCCCCCTGCCCGATGACGCCGCGAGCTTATCCACGGCGCCGCCAGGCTGCCCCCGTCGTCGTCGCCCGTCGGCCTCCGCCCCCCGAGCCCACGCCGTCGCCCGTCGCCGTCGCCCTCCGCCCCCCGCCGCCCTCGCCGTAGCCCTCCACCGCTCCCAAGCCATCGCCCTCGCCCTCCGCCCCCGCCGCCCTCGCCCTCGCCCTCGCCGCCCACGCCCTCGCCCGTCAACGTCACCCTTGCCCTCCTCCCCCCGCCGCCATCGCCGTCGCCCTCGCCGCCCACACCGTCGCCCCGGATGCCCCTGATGTGAGCCGCCGCCGCCATGACTCTATTGTTTTTAATTTTTTACTACTTAACTTTTGCTCACAAAATTGTTTTTCAATATCTTCTAGTGCACAATACATGATTAACTAAGTACAAGTACGTTGTGGCATATGTACCGGTATGATGCTCCCTCTAATCCATAATAAGTGTTGCTGGTTTGAACTAAGATTGAACCTGAGCTCAAAACCGCGAAACTTACATTACAGCGTAGGGAGTAGTATGTAATGCTCATCATCTCTTTTCTAATTGTATACGTCTTGATCCTCTAGGACTGTAAGATAAAAAATGCATATGCACTCGTTAGTGGGTACAAATATAAAAAAATGATGTTCCAATTAACAAAAATAGTACCATGAGTGTTTATCCACCTCTCCGCAGCGCAATGGTGGCCCAGTACTAAAGAGAATCTAACTCACATGTTGATTGTTTTCACATAGCTCCTGTTGATTGTTTACCCATAACACTCCTTGTAAACATTCATATATATATATATATATATATATATATATATTACAGAATTTTTGAAACATGAGAAGGATCCCAAGGATGGTAGCACTTGATATTTTCCCAACCTACTTACTACAAAAAAGAGACCTGGAGGAAAATAACACGATTAAAGAAACAAGTACTAAACTAAAAGTGTTCTACATTCAGCTTGCTAGTAACAAAAGCACCTCCTACGGATATGAGCAGAAAGATGCTTGCGATAGGGATAAACATAGTGAAGGGTAGATCTCTTTTAATATTTTCAAACGGTTTACCTAAAAAATATATAGATAATTAGAATTGGGTTTAAATACTTTATTGATCAAGCCATTTATTACAAGTACAACCACATAACATAAATCTAAATATTGTTGTACTTATGCATCACAATACAATTTTGTGGAAGAATTTCAAGATAATGTGCTATTTATTCAACAAACAACAGTTTTATTAAGAAAAAGTAATATGTCGCTCATTAGTAACACATATATTTGTGTAGGTATTAATACCATTTGTGCACATTCAGAAGCAAACTGAATTCATGCTTAAATATGCGGATGTCCAGTTTTTAGAAGCTTGACCGATACCTATACTTTATTGTTTCTATAAGCAAGATCTTTGTCTTGTCCTTGACTTGCAAAGAGCATGAAAAATCCACGGCCTATAGGACCATAATTGTCTCATATAGTCAACACGCACTCTTTCTAAATACTGTGATGTGGTGATGTGGTAATTTGTTATTTATTTTTAGAAGCACGCTGATATAAGAAGTAGTTTATGTTTAGCAAGAAAATTAATAGAACTAGTTTATTTTTTAGTTCATTTTACGATGCCTATCTCGCATCCACGTCGTCGACTCGGCGGGGGACACCTGCTTGATCAGAGGGGCCTTGTCCGGGACTGGGCTCCCCCAGCTGGTATTGGGAGGTGCTACCTTCCGGGGGGCGTAGGTTGGTGAGGAGCCAGCCCGTTGTTGACCCGATCCTCTTTTGGTGGCGGTCGCATGGGCCAGTGACGGTGTCGAGGCTTTCGGACACCGCAGAGGTGGTATGTCACCGTGTCAGCGAGGAGGACGAGCACGTCCATCGCTACATGGTTGCGTTGGAGGGCAAGTTCGGCAATACCTAGCAGGTTCTTCAGGGATCTCACTGGAGCTATGATTCTGTGATGGTTCCTTCTCTTTGGGTGTCCACCACCCGGGACAATACCCGTCGGGCGCTACGGTTCTAGCTGTATTACTGATGCTATATGTATGACAAGAGATGATGTAGTTTTGCTTATCATTGAATGCATGCTAATTTGAATACTACTTTATTTCATGATTTGGTTTTGCTTATTGAATGCTCAAATTGGAAAAGTACTCCTACTTTGAATGCTAAAATTGGACAGCACTATGCAGAAAAGTCCTACCTAATACTGATGATCATGTTGCTGTAAATGTTGTATGACAATGTTGTAAAGGGTAGTAATTGGTCTCTTCAGCTGCTTTTCAGAGATGGAGTTCTTCACGATTATACTTGAGAAATCCTCCAATAGGCAGGTGCTGCCGGACAATTTTGTGAAGATGCTGGACGGCCATCGGCCACAGAACATGAAGCTGAGGCAGACCGGCAACGGGCTTCGCAAGTTGTGCCCCGTGGAGATCGTGTTCGACACCGATGGAAGCATGTACCTAGATCGTGGCTGGAAGCAGTTCGTCCGTGCCTACGACCTGCGGCATGGGTACTTCCTTGTCTTTAGGTACGACGGCAAGCCACGTTCGTCGTGAACGTGTTCGACACGACTATGCGTGGGAGGCGCTACCAGGACGACGACGATGCCAGTACGCTCTGTCTCTTGTTCCTCTCCATTAGGCTATGTCTCACTCCCATTTAAAAAAAACTTTTTTGCATTTGGCAAGGCAATGGGAGCAGGAGCCGCGAGTACTGACAATGTTGTAAAGGGTAGTAATTGGTCTCTTCTGCTGCTTTTCAGAGATGGAGTTCTTCATGATTATACTTAAGAAATCCTCCAGCACGCAGGTGCTGCCGGACAATTTTGTGAAGATGCTGGACGGCCATCGGCCACAGAACATGAAGCTGATGCAGGCCGGCAACGTGCTTCCCAAGCTGTGGGATGTGGAGATGGTGTTCGACACCGATGGAAGCATGTACCTAGAGTGTGGCTGGAAGCAGTTCTTCCGTGCCTACGACGTGCGACACAGCTACTTGTCTTCAGGTACGACGACAACGCCACATTCGCCGTGAAGGTGTTCGACACAACTATGTGTCGGAGGCGCTACCAGGACGACGACGATGCCAATACGCTCTATCTCTTCTTCCTCTCCATTAGGCTAAGTCTCACACCCATTTTTTTTAAAAAAAAAATTGCTTTGGCAAGGAAATGGGAGCAGGTGCAGCGAGTACTGCGACAGGTGCTATGTCTACGGCAGTAGCAACTCTGGCTATAGAAAAAGTAGCAGCGATTCTGGCTACAGCAAAAGTAGCAGCGACGATGGCCTCGCAATGGTGATCCCACAGCTGGGCGACAGGGCCATGCCAATTGTGGTAGAGGAGTACATCCCACAGCCTGGTATGGGGCTTCGCCACTCTAAGCGCATCAGGATGATGAAGGAGAA